>NW_010397466.1:10421-12463 GCF_000710305.1 Buceros rhinoceros silvestris | reverse complement strand
GACCATTAATGTTCCCCTACAGCCAAGGCAGATATGCTAATGACTGGACGGGCCATTCTGTTATTATATTTTCTCATAATAAAAGCAACATTAAATTGCCTTATCAAAGCTTTAACTTGAGGAGGATACTCAGCACTTAAAACTCTCATTGACTGTTGCTGGAGGCACCCGCACAGGAGGATAATCTTTAGTCCTATTGCACCATTTGCAAGGTAACGCTGCTCATCCCTCTTTGTAGTGGCTGGTCCCCGTAGGAAGCATCCTTATAATCCTTATAATACTTGCCAGCTGTGAAATGATACTCTTGTTAGCTCAAAGGAAAGAAATTCGTGCTTTCTGCATTGTTGGGGGGCAGGGGGGTGAGGGGAGAGGGCTGTCAGTCCCTTGCTGATGACCTATGGCTGCATCACTCCACTTATATGCACAAAATTCTTTTCTCCCCCTTCTCATCTTATCCTTTCTGGACCTCCTCTGTGAGCTTGTGATAGCATGAGCTCTCTCAGGAAAAAACAGAGTCAGGTCCTAGCAAAGAAAGAAATCCCTGCTGACTTCCAGACTTTGTGTCATGGCCTCTGCACTCCTCTTACCTTTCACTTCTCTGTGCTCATCTCTGTACATAAAAACATTTGTTCTCACATGCTGGATGGCATACAGTTCACGCACCCGTGGATATCCTCTATCCATCTTCACAGAAAAACAGCCCCTTGATGCTTTCTACACCCACACAAGTTGCTTCTTGCAACATCGCCTCTTCACAGAGCTTTGTAAACACTAGCAAACCCACTTGGCAGAGAGGCTCTGCCAACCCACCAAAGATTCAGGGCTAACTAAACACAGCTCTGTGAGATGTGCCTTCTCAGAGGGCTCCAGAGCTCCACAAATCCACCATCAGAATGCAGGGAAAACCCTGGCATTACCCTGGGCTTGCATCTGAGCTGGCACTCCCAGCCAGTTCTTCGGGAGTAATGGGGCATTTGGCCGCCTGAACCCTAATCCCTCATGCATAGGGGCTCGCTGCTCAGCACTGCAACTGCTGCTGATCGCACGAAGGCTGCAAGGCCCTCTGCTCTGTTCTACCCAAGTATAGCCCACTGACATAAAAAACTTATACCTTCAGAGAAATGAGCTGAATCAGGCTCTCTTTTATGGAAAAAAACTCATCATTTCAACCAGTTCCTTTACAGCGCAAGTGCCTCTAGCTCTTCATGTATCAAGCTCGGCTAATGTTTTGACTGTAAATAAGTATCTGTCTTGCTTTGGACTCACACTGGTTGTTCCCCGTAGCCATCTGCAAGCACAATGTGGTGTGAAATTGTCCATGTGAACTCGAAATCTTAACTGTTACTCTTGTTGGTCTCAGTCAAGATTGCAGGCTCTTACCTCATGCTGAAATGATACCTGTAATGGACAGAAGCATAATGGACTGCTGTAGGTCTAACACAGGGGCAGAGCAGAAAGCCCCTGAATACTCATTCAAGACCTCTATCGGGGCAAAAATGAACAGAAATTATTTGGATCATGATTCAGATCAAAGGCTGCAAAGAATGCAGAGATTACTTACACTGCAAAGAAAATCTTTGGCTCTCACAGTACTTTTAAGCAATTTTCCTCGTACCGTAGTCACAGGGCTGCAATAGATAGTAATTATTCTAGTCTTTAATACAGATTCCAGCCCCCCTCCCTTTTTTCTTCCTTCAGAGAAAAAAAAATTATAGGTAGTAATTTTCCTTCATTGGCCAGCACAGGGCTGTGTGTGAAGAATACTCTCTGGCTATCCAGCACGATGTAGGCTTTGATGGATGGAAATAAAAGATCATTCTCTGCAAGCTGGAGCTGAAATGTTAGACTTTGAGAGCAAAGGTTATTTTATCAGGAAATAAATCAGAGCCCTCTTTCATTACTGTTTTTTTCCGAGCTCATCTCAGTGATGACTAGGGTGTGTGTTCAGACCACAGGAATCTCAAGAACCACCCAGTCGCTTCATCAGTCCTAGAAGACGACAGGGCACAGAGTCAAAGCAGCACCATCCTGCATCTCTTTTT
>NW_010397466.1:9905-10330 GCF_000710305.1 Buceros rhinoceros silvestris | reverse complement strand
GAAAAGCACCCCCCTCCCTCATTTCTTTTTTTTTCTCTTTTTTTTTTTTTTTTTTGTGCATTTGGTCTTATTTCTGTTTGTTTGTTTGGATGTTCTCATTTATAGGCTGGTGGTTACACTTCATTCCATGAACTCTGAGCCATGAAACGCTGGGTTTTACTTCCAGCAGCTCCCCCCCGGTGCTGCCAGGCTGTGAGGTGCCATCCTGCAGCTCTTCCCGATCTGTCCCCAGGGAACCGCCTTCCCCCAGGCTGCGGGGAGCATCTGAGGCCCTTCTGCAGATCAACTTCCATGGCTCTCCAGTGCTTCTCTCCAAAGGACAGGCTCTGCCCTGCTGTTGGACACAACGCCTCCCCTCTGCTCGCAGCTGACTGCAAACTCGCGTGTGGCACAGAGTCAGTGTGCCAGCCACAGAGGCAGCTGCC
>NW_010397466.1:2603-9777 GCF_000710305.1 Buceros rhinoceros silvestris | reverse complement strand
AGAGCTTGGGCATGTGGTTATGGAGCCTTCAGACCCCCACAGAGGGAGGGGAAGCGTTATTACGTCTTTCCCAAGGAGACGTGTGGGAGCCGGCCACATGTGTCTAAAGCCAAGGGAAGGGGAGAGCCCAAGGGCACCGGTGAGTGAGGAGAGGAAGGAGAGGAGGGTTTGGGGAGGAAATGGTGGATGGCAAAGGTGGGGGGCGCTGGGACAAGCCAGCACACACGCTTTCGTTCCCCAGGGAGGGTAGCACAGACTCCCAGTGGGGCGAAAGAACAAACAGGGTGGCCATGGACGAGCAGGTTCTGGGTACGTAAGCAAGCAAGGAGGGTAAACACAGACCTTGCCAGGGAGCCAGACCCATGCAGTCCCTGGCCTGCAGCGCTTCCCTACCTCAAAACCTGAAATAAACTTGGACACCACACCTTCAAGAAAAGATACTGCTATTTATAAGCATTCCAGCTATGCCTTTTATGCTATTTCAAAACCCTAAGATATAATTTAGGTTTTTTTAAAAAATGAGAGTATCAAAGAAGAGGGGAAAAGAAAATTTAAAACCAGAAATAAAGTCCTACCATCACATTCCACTGCTGACCTACAGGCCTGCAGATCTCATCCAGCCCTCGCCTTCCTGGCAATCAGATGTTTTAATTCATTGGCTTATCACTGAATTTTTATACAATTAAATGTGTACTTTTTCCAAATACAAATTTAACATTTATCAGCTGCCAAACATGACCCTTGAGGAAACAGAAGAGATGCCACCATTTTACACAGGGCAAAACTAAGACATCAGCACACTGGATGATGTGTCAGGTTACCAAGGCAAGCCTATGCCAGAGATAAGAAGAAAGCATGACTGCTTCATTTTCAGTTCCAGTGCTAAATGTCAAGCTTTTCTTTTTAATTTATTTTACTGCAGCCTAGAAATTATTGTAAGTCTGAACGGGGAAATAACATCTTCAAATGGAATGTAGCATCTCAGTGATCTCACTGTGACTCTTAGATTTATCTTACACCAAAATCCTGCCAGGGATGGATGTTTTACCTGTACTTAACAAGAGTGTAGATCAGACAATGTCTGAATTACTGGACATATCCTATATTTTTGGAGGTTTCCTTGTTAAATCACAAAGGTCATGAAGAAGTTGCAAGATTGAGGCTTTAGAAGCGCCGTTGATTAAGCCCCATACAATGTTACTAACCACCACAGAAGGTTCCTTTAGATAAAGTACGCAGAATTTATGATGGTGCAAATGGGTCATCTCACCAGGACCTCTTCTGCTTACCCATAGTTTGCTCAGCTTGTACTGTGCCATAGTCTTGAAAATTCTGAGTAGATTTTGCAAGGGGAACAAGCAACCTGTTTGGGACCGATCTTCCCTGGCCTACTCAAATGAGGTGAGAGGAGAATCTGAACCAGCATTTCATTGTGCTGAAGAAGCACGTCAGCTCTGATACATTTTAGAAGGCACCATTTTAACCATGGCTATGACCTTTCCTGGTTCAGGCCTTGCGCCCACTATATGCTGTGAGAACAGCAGCTGGGTTTATCACAGCATACACTTTCCTCTATTTAATTACAGTCCTGCAGCCTAAATTATCTGCACAGCTTTGTTTGAAGTCTATAATGCATGCTTTGAACATCCCTTAAATTTCCTGCCGATCTTGCAAAATCTTCCTCTGATTGCCCTGGAAGGTTTCTGGAGCACCTGCCATATTGAGCAGGAAGCAAAAAAATCAGCTTCTTCAGGGAGGTGGAAGAGACAAAGTCTAATGTGCCAAAATACAGCAGTTGCATCTTTGGGATGCATACTACATTATATTACATTTATATCCGTTCAATCCAGAAGTGTGGTCTCAATTCTTCTCCTTTAAGTCTCCTTTATACTGCTCAGCTGATTAAAAAAAAAAAACAAACCAAAAACAAAAACCCAACAAAAAACCCCAACAAAACCCAAAGACAAACAAACAAAAAAATCCCAACAAACAACTGGAATCTACCACTTCTGCTAGGAACTATCAACTGTACAATACATCTTGCCAACTGGTTTGGGAGTGATGTAATGACTCTGTCCCTCTCAAGGCAGTGGCCCTGGAGGGAGGGAAAGGAGGGCAGAGAAGGGAAGAAGCATATATGAAGAGGGCAACATGGAGAGCACGATGGTGCCTGGATGCTCTGGCACATCTCAAAGGATGCTGCTCCAGAAACCCAGCAGACCCCAGGAGGTGCCACGAAGCACTGGGAAAAAGCAGCTGTGGCTCCCAGACCTCCGGAGGGTCTTTTATCCGTACTGCACCCTTGCATGGGACTCTTTACACACCTGCTGAGTTTAACATTTATGATGGCCTGAGTGCATCACTGAAGACGTTATACTTAGCTGTGGGGCAGGGGGGAAGTTACCAAAATATACTGTGAACAGACTTTTCTTAAACACCGTTTTCAAAATGCCTCAAGGATTATTCACCTCATTTTAAATATATACTGTATTTTAAACCTGCTTAAATACATCTGTAGCTGAAGACTGGACAAGTTCCAACAAAGTCATCCACGTAGTCGAGGTAAACGATACGCAATTTATGACCATATGTTATTCCATTAAATATAAAACAACAAAAACTCTCATTGCCAAAGAAATAAAGAAAATATCTTCCCAGAAGAAAACATGTATTTACTTAATACTATGGTTGCAATACAAGTTAAGAGAAGCCAAGAGATTCAAAGTTAGGGCTATCCTTTATGCTGTTACCCGGCAGCTACATGAGGTAAGAGCCGAGTACCAGCCATAACTTGTATTTCTTGTCCAGTGCTGGTTAGTATTCCAACCTATACGGTACAGAAACAGGTTTCATCTGCTCTATCAAACCCTTTCCTGTTTTTGCAGTGCCCACAATAAGCACCCAGCAGCATCCTCTTCCTGATTCTTTTATCTTCCATCTTTTTTAAGCAGAAAGATGCTGTAGCCCATCTGTCCCTGGGAGGGTGCCACAGGCCGGGTTATCCAACAGCCTGGCCCCAAACCCAATGACAGACTTCACCATGAGAGACAAACCCCTCAAAGACAGAGGGATGAAGGAGTAGGATGGGGGCCAGTGGCCGCCTGAGCTGGGGTCGGGGGAGCGATGCGTCCTGGCACAGGGAGCTCCCCAAACTGCAGGGCTCTGCAGCAGCCCGTGTCCATGTGCAGAAGGCAGGGGAGTGTGCTTCATTCTCCTGCAGCTTTGGGCAACTCTGAGCACCAGCTCCCTCCCCTCAACACCTCTGGACTCAGACCACTGGACTCAGCTACAGTCTCAACATATGCTCCACGCCCTATGGGCACTAATGTGAAGCTGATCCCTGCCTGAAGCAATGGTCAGATGGGCTTCCCCAGGCATCTTACTTAGGATCCAGCAGGAGTGAAAGAAATATACGGCAATACTGGCACCAACATGGTTATATTTTTCTTGTTTGCTCTGATTTCTCTCTTCCCCGAGAACTGAGGAGCACTTGGACAAAGCTCAGGATTTCACAGGTCCTGCCCAACCTTGTCATAAGGTGCCCAGAACCAAGAGGTGATGAGCACTTGCCGCAGCAGTAGCAGCAGCTTGTGAGCCTCAGTCCACAAACCCCACTATTAGTTACCGTAGTTGTTGCATTAAACTAAGCACCTGAGCCACAGATCAGGACAGACACAGACCTGTGCCATGGACCAGGACAGACACAGACCTGTGCCATGGACCAGGACACCATTGTGTAAGGTGCTGTGCAGCCTCAGAACTGAGGGATGATGCCCACTCTGACAAGCATATAGGGAGGAAAATATGAAGTTGCTGTTGCAAATAAACACTGTTCATTGTTCTGAACCAGTTTCACAACATCCCAACAAATATAATTTCCCAATATGTTTACCAGTGTTCCCCTGTCCACAGGATTTATTCTCACCACAGCACAAGGGCCAGAAAGATATGTGCAGGGGTTGTAGGGGAGAGCAGAGGTGTCCCCATTTAAGGGTTTGTGGGGTGCAAGGTTTGCACTTGAATTCAGTGCCTGCTAGCTGACAGGCTGGAGGATTAAAGGGTGGCATACCAAGTGGAATTAAGAAGTGCTAGTTTTCCTAGCTCCTATAAGTTGTAAAGAGCGGAAAGAAAAAAAAATTCGAGTGGAATTAATCTATTTCTCATGCTCGTTCCAGCTGTGTTTAATTTACTCTCTGCTATTTCTCCCCTCTGATCGAGGAATGCTGTATCCTTACATTCATATTTCCCCTCAAAATCCCTGCGTTGAGCAGAGCTTTTCTTAATTGCTTTAATATGCTGCCTTCTGGGACGGGAGAAGCTGATCCAGAGTGACAACCATTCCCTCTCTCCCAACACCACCACAGCCCAGCCTCACCAGCCGGCATGTGGGTCCTTCACCTGCCCAGTGGCTGCCACACACTGCCCTCTCGCTGCTGGGGCTGGGGTACAAGCAGGCTCTGGCTGCAGCCTGCACCGGCCCGTTTGCCCCAGCTCTGCACGTGCAAAGAAGAAACTGTGTTCTGTGCTTGACACAGTCACACTAAGCACCCAGAGGCAAAGCCAGAATACTTCCCTCTGTCCAGCTTGCTTTCATTCATGGATTAAAAGGCAAGCGAGAGGCCTTCAGGCAGGTGACCAGAGCCAGGCACTCTGGCAAGCCTGTCCACCAGCGATTTAGCAACAAACGTGCCAGATGGACCAAGCCTGGAAGAGCAGGGATGGGGGCAACATCAAGCCAACAAGGCAAGGGGATTGCAAAAGGAAGAAACCGGGGAAGAGGAGGGGAGATTAAAGAACTTTCCAGTTTTGTGCATGTGTGTTTGCCTTGACTCAGCCTGCAATAGGTTTCTCTCTGAAGCCCCTCAGATAAGGCGGGCTCTGCATTCAGCATGCCCTTGCACATATTGGGAAGGTTGATAGACAGAGCATCCACGCTGCAGTCAGCCTGAACACTTGGCACTAGCCCTAATGAGACAGAGAGACCTCTCCACAGACAGAACAAGACCTTTCCACCATCCGGCAGCATTGGCTAGAGAAATGACACTTGGGTCTTTGCTCAGATCCAGAGCAAGGACCCAATCTTCACCACCTTCATCTGCCTACCAACCTGCCTTGCAGATGAGACATTGCAAGACCATCGGAATACTAGCTACCAATCCACAGCCCTCTGCTCTCTGAGTGAACCAAGAGATTCCATGAGTTGTGACCCATGGTTTCATTTTTCTGTTGGGCCAAACACTTGCCCATGTAACAGGATCCTGTACCTCAGACAACATGTTATTCCGTTCAGTGGGAGGGAGGTATCTGTGCAGGGGGTACAGGCTTCTCCTGGGGAAGAGCCATGGGGGGGGAATGTATCTAGCCCTCTCCATAATGACCAGACTGAACATAACACAGATCTTTGCCAAAATAATCACCCCCATGTAAGCCATTCTCTCATGCTCTGTGCAAGTCATTAGGTCTAACTTATGTGGCAGAACTGCTCAGCAAAACGGGAATTACATAGCAATTTATGGGGGCTAGGATGCATATTCTGTCCAATAACTTCCTCCTCATGGAATTTCCACTGTAGTTATGTCTCACTCTGCCCCAGCCTTGCCCTCCTTACTCTCTTCAGCCTTACTCTCATGCCCCTTGCTAGGAGTCTGCAGAGACGGGCCCCTCTCTGCTGCCTTCAGGATTCATTGCGCCCTGCTTTGAGAGCTATTCCAAGGAAGCTTGGGACAGATCCTTGTGGCAGGACTCTTATTTTTTTCCCCCATTTTCGCCTTTCCAGAGACAGCTGAACAACTGCAAATAGACGAAACTCTTGTAAGGGAGGAAAAACAAAGAAGAAAGGCAGGCGAGTAAGATGATGACGTGAAGTTATGCAGCATGACCGGGAAGTTGACAAAGAGGTAAATTATGTGGCCTTTTGCAGGGATGGCTAACATCGGTGTGCACACAGCACCCTGCCTTCAGCTTGGAAATGGCCAACAAGGAGGAGACCTGTTGTCTGAAGCAAGAGCCAGGGTGAGCCTCCTGGATGCCAGAGGACACTGGCACCACCATGTCCCCTAACAGGCCAGCCTGGGGTTTCTTCCTCTTGCGGCCACAGGTATGCTTCACCACCGTCTGGCAGGCTGCTGCTATTTATTCCATGATTTTCTAAAACTGTGCCTCAACCTAGAAGCCCAGACTGTTGCCAACCTCCTTCTTTAATAAAAGTAACAACAGCAAGGTATTGAAAATCATGAGGCATTTCGAAATATACAGACTCCTTTATGGGTGAAATAATCTAATAGACAAGCTGTTGTTAATTTACAGCCTCAATTTTCAGACACACTTCTTGAGTCAAAAGTACTTCCTGCTCCATAATTCCTACAGGGACACAGGTGGCCCAAATTGCAGTATACATCTACTGTACATTAAAATGTATTTCGGACTTAGCTTAAACATTTCTGAAATCTCAAGTTTATGTCTAGACTATTTTAATCAGCTAAATGTCATAATAAGCCATATGTTGGGCTTGATAGGTTACATAGACCAGCCCCGCTCATAAAGTATCAAAAGGTGTTTTTAAAAAGGAGTCTGTGTTTGTTTTACCAGGAAAATGGTGCTTTTAGTCAGTCGTATCAAACCTGCTGGCGAAGTGCACAGGCTCTGACGTAACTACTGGGAAAGTGGGAGGCCGGGGTGGCTGTGGCTTGGGGAAACAGAGATTGCTCAGTCCGCCCCACCTCCTTGTGCTGGCTCTGCTGGTGGGGAGCCGCTCTCCTCCCGCCACCCGCTCAGGACAGATGGTTTCACCCTGCTGTACATGTCTGCCAGAATAGTTGCCCACACGCTCCACGACCTGCTTCTCATTGTGGCACATTCCTGGGCTGAAGCAGATGGATGCTTTCTACCAGACCCCTCTGTGCAAGAGTGGAGGGCATTGGCCGGATTCTGAGCACGACTTCACATCAGGACTTGCCTGCATGGGAGTGGCCTTGCTGAGGGAGAGCAGCACAGGCAGGTTCTCTGGGTTACACCAGAAAAAGAGGGCTTTTACCAATGAAGCTCTGCCATTACCAAATTAAACTAATTAAGCATAACAGCACAAAATCAACCATGCCTTTTCCAGAGCTTTCACTAGTATAAAACTGCAAGAAACAAAGTCTCTTTCCTGAGCATTCTTAAGCCAAAATGCCCA
>NW_010397466.1:1247-2439 GCF_000710305.1 Buceros rhinoceros silvestris | reverse complement strand
TGCCTTAAGCCACGAGGATGGTTCCTCACCACAGAGGCTGAAAGGCATCCTCTGTTTGCTCTGAGCTGTGGAGGGCCTATGGCACACAGACACGTAGCTTGGACTGCCTCCAGCAGCGAGCAGGGACATACATGCACACGAATTCATCACACTGTCATGTGAGATTATTTCCTTATGCAAAGCTGGCTCCCTTCTGGACACAGAAATTCCCCCTCTGCTTCCAGCCACTGCCACAGGGAGGTCTTACAGCCCCTCCTCGGACACCCTGACCACCAGAAAGGCTTGGCAGCTATGGGCCATGCTGTGCCTAGCATCGCTGCAGGGCAGTGTGCCTGTCCTCCCCAGCCCATCCCCCTGACAGCCCTGACTCAGACCACTTTTTACCTGCAAAACCACATATGGCCTTGGAAGGAATACATGTGCATGGCGCGCTGGAGGAAACCCCAGGAGTTTTACAGCTGGGCGCTTGCCTCTAGAGGTTCCTCAGGGAGTCAAGGTACATATAGGAGAGCTTAAAGAGTGTTTTAATTACAGATTTCCTTAGGAAATATGGTCCATTCAGTGCACAGGGATCCCCAGGGGCAACTAAAAGAGAAGCACTCTTCAGGTTACCCCATTGTAACTCCATGGGATGGGAGATTTGAGGATAAGATACAGTAACCCACAAACTGTGCTTTAACCCCCCCACACACAACGAGTCCTTTGGCTCCTGGGTAGTTTAGCCAGTCACTTTCCAGATGCACTTATTCTTCCTCCTTTTAATAAGTCTCCAGGGCAGAGGATAAGAGAGAAGTTGTCATGCTCTTATTCTGCAAAGAAAGTGTACTCTCTCTGCAGAGTGTGAAATACAGTCCAGCGGGGTGAAACCATGAAGAAGCAGAGCCTGCCCAAGGTATCAGGTAAGAATACTGACTTTTTAAAAAATACATTTTACTGTCAGTATCTCCACCACAAAACATAAATCCTTACGTGATCCTTTTTTGCAGGATCCCTCTGTTTGCCAACAGCAAACATCTGAGAGCTGTTTTTATTCCCACAGCAGTTTATTGCTGTGCAAATACCATAATTTTAAGTCTCTACAAAAAGAGAGAGCTTCTCTTCCACCCAGTTTGTTACTATACTTGCTGGGCAGAGAGATGTTGTAAAAGTCATGATTCTCCTTGATGTCCAAAGTAGAATTCCGGTTTTTAAC
>NW_010397466.1:0-1143 GCF_000710305.1 Buceros rhinoceros silvestris | reverse complement strand
TTCCCTGCCTATGCCAGCTTAGAGTTATTCTCCCTAATGCTGACTAGTCAATTTGATCTCTAGTCTGAAAATCACCCCACTTTCTCCCTCCCATGTTGGCCACCTGTAAAGGAAGGAAAAGCCACAGTTACTAAGCTGCATTGCCAGCCCATGGAAACCAGAACAGCTTCACTGAAGGTGCCGTGCTGAAGATATGCACCATAGGGGCTTGTGGCATTAGTTCCAAAATAGCAATTAGTCCATGGTCATGAACCACGGCTGGTCATTTCCCTTTCTTGTCTCCCAGTTTTGGTTGCATAAGTCCAACACTCTGCGTTGTTGCAGTGTGGGTCAGCCCAGCATCTTCCAGTCTGTTTGTATATGCCTGGACATGAGTAGTGAGCTTGCTCGCCCCAGTGAGCATCCTTGGCATGTCCCATCACGGGGGGGGGCAAGTCCATTTGGATTTAGGTGGACTTTCAGGCTATTGTTGGTATAGATGGATCAGCTCCTGTAACAGAGGGCACGCAAGCAAATATTTTATTTCTGCAACTCTAGATGACCGATTCCTAATCTGGGTGACCAGAAACCAAGAAAGGAAAGCAAGACATTACCGGGAATAAGCTGGAAAGAGTAGACAGTATCAGCTGAATCAGCTTTCTCAAACACATGGTTCAGCTGTGCTTCCATAAAAGCAAATGGTGATATCAGATGAAGGACAAGGAATGGCATACGTATCAGAGGGCAAATTCTGTTGTAAAATCAGCGCATATATTGAGTCACACCATTGCAATCACTAGGATTACGCATGAGTTTTCAGTCTCTGCTACCTGGCAATGCTCTTTCTTGCTTTAACAGTTCAGAGTGGCACTAAGGTCAACATTGGTCCAGATGGGATCAAAACCACTTTATTAAGGGTCCTCTAATGCTTAATGCAATACTTTTCTTAATTCCTTACATAACCGTGTTGTGGTTTAGCCCCAGCCAGAAACTAAGCACCACACAGCAGCTTGCTCACTCCCCCATGGTGGGATGGAGGAGAAAATCAGAAGAGCAAAAGTGAGAAATCTTGTGGGTTGAGATAAAGTCTTTAACAAGAAAAAGCAAAAGTTGCATGCAAGCAAAGCAAAACAAAATAAGTCATTCATTCACCATTTCCTATTG
>NW_010397465.1:0-254 GCF_000710305.1 Buceros rhinoceros silvestris | reverse complement strand
ACCCCGCGCGCGGAGCGGGGGCGCGGGCGGCTCCAGCGCTCTAGTGATGAATGTATCTGATGCTCTCGTTCCGTGTTCACACTCTGCTTTCGGCCAGCTTCGTGATTTGTAAATAGGAAATCAATAAAGATACTCGGGTTGTCTTTACCGAAGTTCCTTCGTGATGTGAAGGGAGCTGCCGGCGTGTCGGAGGGGACAGGGCGGAGGACAGGAGGGAGGGCGCAGGGGAACCTGCGCTGAGCTCCTCGCCTTTC
>NW_010397464.1:2603-3308 GCF_000710305.1 Buceros rhinoceros silvestris | reverse complement strand
GGAACCAGCGGTGAGTTACTTGGGGCGGGTGAACTTTATTGTTCCTTCCTAGTCCTGGTGCCTTTTCTCAACTGTTACTGCCCAAAAAAGCCTCTAGAAGGCCTGTAACAAGTTTCTGTTCTGCTTTTCCCCAAACCGCTACTTTAAAAGCTTCTGTGGTGGAATTGTTTTGCCCTACGGTGCCTTTGTAGGGTGAAAGATAATTGCGCACGTTAGAATTCAAAACAAAGCGGATCTAACCGGTGGCTGCTCCCGCGGGTGTGTCACTACCCCTGGTCATAAGGAACTGCTCTGGGGTTTGTCAGGGGCCCTTCGACCGAAGCCTTGGAGGGTGGGCGAGCTGTAAACGCTGCTGCCAGCGTATCCGTGGGCAGTTCTCGCTTGGCACCGCTTTGGTCTCTGCTGCGGTTCAAGAGCTCTGGTTGCTGGTTTGAACCTGGTGTTGCTCCCATGGTACTCTTAGGGGTTTCCTACTCCATGGGCTTTCTCTGGTTCACTCTTGGCACTCACAGGGTTTAAACCCAGCAAAGGAGAAGAGGAAGAGCATGGCTGATGTGCAGCTAAAAGATGTCTGGGGCGACATGAAAATCAAACTGCCAGACCCTGTACTGGTCACCCCCCACCCTTCTGCTGCTCTAACTGGTTCTGGCCTCAATGTTTTTTTTTTTTTTTTTTTTTTCCCCCTTGGCCTGGGCGTGCTTCGGG
>NW_010397464.1:1736-2506 GCF_000710305.1 Buceros rhinoceros silvestris | reverse complement strand
CCCCCCTGGCTTGGAGCTGTTCGGGTCTGCCGGCTTTCTGCCGCTCCAGCTGGTCAGTCTGATCGCTGCTCAGCCCGTGGTGGCTCAGCTGTCGGGGTGTGTGTTGAACCACCTCGGCCTCTCCTCCTTGTGTGATTTGACACTCCCTGGTTCTTCCCTTCTAAAGCTCCTTCCTGGTGCCTCTTTTACTGACTTCAGAAGAGCACGTAGAGGAGACAAGTGTGGTCTGGAAAACCTGTAAATAAATCCCCTATTTCATAGCTAGGGCAGGAGAAAGGCTTTAAAAAGCCCGGTCTCCTCAGCGGTGGCGCGTCACCATGCGTTAGGATGAAGTGATGCTGACCGTGCGGCCAAGCAAGTGCGCCGTAGGGCCGCTGCTGCTTTGGATGAGCATCAAAAGACCCCGCAGTTTCCTGGTGTTTGACAACCCTCTTGTCGTGGGGGTGCTGGCCTGCCTCTGTGTGTGTGAGCAGCTCATGGAGGGAGCGCGAGGATCTGCAGTTGTTTCAGAGGGTGTTCCAAGATCCCAGGAAGCGTTTGCTACCCAAACCTTCCGGTGTGGGAGTGAGCACTGCTGGCTGCTTCCCTGGCACAAGTGGATCGGGGGTTTGGTGTGCTGGGGGTGGAGAAGCAGCAGCAGAAGTCAGGTGTGGAGCGCCCAGGCTGTGGACCGTTCCAAACGTCACTCGCAGCCTGTCAGCGTGTTCTGGCTGGGAACGGATCTTGATTTTGCTGGAGTGTTCCCTGGTGCCAGCCCTACGCCTCGCTGC
>NW_010397464.1:426-1610 GCF_000710305.1 Buceros rhinoceros silvestris | reverse complement strand
GGGGGTGGGGGGGGGGGGGGTCTCCCTGCAGCAGACCGGGGGGATGCTGCCCCTGGGGCAGCGCACTGCCCGGCGGAGCGGGACCACAGGTCCCTGCCCTACAGACAACGCGTGGGTGAAGCAAAACCAGCGGGCTGACACACTGAATGCTAACGTGAACTTTAATGACCGGACGCGGCGGGTTCCCTCCTGCTGCAGGTCGGCTCCGTGGCCTGGTCTTCTCTTGTTCTGCTCCCAGCGGGGCACGGGGTGTTCTCGCCGCTCCTTACTCTGCCCTGCTCTTGTAGTGCTCCAGGTGTGCCAGCACCCAGGCCGTGGGTCCCAGGAAGCACGTGGTCATCACGCAGAACGCGATGGCCTGCTCCTGCGGGGAAGAGACGGGACAATTAGCGGGAGGGCTAATTGGAGGGGCGTCCCTGGGACGGGCACCCGCTGGTGCCACCTCTAAGGCGATGTATCGGGTGTGCTGGTCCGTGCTGCTGGGGGTACACGCCGAGGGCTGTGGGAGGGACGCGGGGGTCAGCACCGCGGTTCCCCGGCAGCGATCCCAGCCAGCTGCGCTGCGGGCTGGTTTCCTTCACTCCATTTCTCCGGTGACGCTCGCTGGGGAATCGGAGCAGCTCGTGACCTTCAGGCAGCAGCGAGCTGGGGCTTGGCGTCTGGGAGAGCAGCTGAGCCTGACTTTCAGATGACTTTGCAGCCTGGATTGCCACCAGCAGCAGCCTCTTCTATTTCTGGTGCACCAGGGCAGCACTTAACCCCTCGCACTGTCACCCTCATTTCTCTCTTGGATTTGGCTGGAAAAGGAGTCTCCAGGCTCCTGAAGTGCTTTGTTGCAGAGCTTGGGCAGGCAGCGGGGGACAAACTCCATGAGCAAGGGGTGGAGGGGAGACCCAGCCAGGATTTTGGGTGGAAAGCTCCTTTTTTTCAAGCTCATTTCACCCTGCCCAGGAGAGTCTCAGCAGCTGGAGCGGCCCCTGCTTGGGTGGGGGTCCTCCCCAGGGGGAGGAATGGCGGAGGAAGCGACACACTGTGGCTCTGCAGTGACAGCAGACCCTGTGACTGCCCAGGGGACGCCTGCTTTGGGGTGAGTGTCCTGTGAAAGGGGGGAGACAGGGCCCCAGGCTGTCCCCGTGCTGTCCAGGGGCCTTGCGGGACTGCCAGTGCCACTGCCACCTCCTCCC
>NW_010397464.1:0-300 GCF_000710305.1 Buceros rhinoceros silvestris | reverse complement strand
CCCCGAGGGCCTCAGGCTGCCCCGTGGCTTCGGGGGGGTCACCCTGGGCTGCTGGGGGCCCTCGGCAGGTACCCAAGACCCCAAAGGTAAAGAAGGGGCTGAAAGGTTAAAACAGAAGGGAAGCCAGAGCCGGAGCGGGGCAGGACCCCGCGGGGTGCAGGCTGGAGCCCGCGCTGCTCTGGGGACACCGTCCCCCCTTTGTCTCCCCCCTCCCCTTTGCTCTCGCTCCCACCAAAAACAATTCGGCTGCAAAGCAGAGGGGGGTTGTGCCCCCCTGACCAGGGTGTCCCATGACAGCAG
>NW_010397463.1:13195-22360 GCF_000710305.1 Buceros rhinoceros silvestris | reverse complement strand
ACAGGTCCGAGCGCACCCACCTGCCCCCCGGCTCAGGGGGTGCGGGCGCTCGCCTGTCCCCTCTCTCTGGTTCAGGGGGGCTGAAGGGGGCACGGCCAACAAGGGCTCGTGCACAGGGGCTCTGGGCCACCCGGGATCAGGCGTGACGCTGCTGTAAGACACCCAGGGCAGGTATGAAAGATCATGCTGTGCTCATCCGTTCAGATTACCACCTAATTTGTGCCATTTTGAGGGATGGCAAAGTTTCGCACTGAAATACAACCACAAAACTTGCGTCTTCCCAACTCCCGACAAGGAAAAAGCTGCTTTGGAGAGCAGAGCAGACACGAACTGGCCCCGAGCCCCTGGTTGCCACTGGCCCGGAATCTGCTCCGTGAGCCACCAGCTCCTGCTCTGCCCCCGTGCTCCAGGCACGAGCCGGCTCATTGATTTTCCTCACGGCAAGTCATCACTGACGGCAGCAAGGTAACAAATGAAGGGCTTTATTCCTGGGTTGTTTTTTTTCCTGTGGGCAGGACGATCTGCGGCAGGGGGAGCGGAGACGAACACGTGCTGAAAGCCACGTTCTCCCAACACACACTGATGCAGGGACAGGACGTCGTTCACGCCCACGGGTTCCTGTGCCAGCAGGTGAGTTTGCTCCGGCAAGAGCAGGAGGAGACAAACCCCCTGCCCTGCCTCCCACTCCGAACAGCAGCAAACTGCAGAGCAGGCTTTGTGCACAAAGTCAGGGGTGTTTCTAGCACAGAAACTCTGAGTTCACTCCCCAGGCAGGGAAGGGAAACGTTGCTGAACAACCCAAATTTTTCCAATCAAACCAGCACTAACTGTCCTATCCACCACTCGGTGCCAGCTGCCTGATGGCCATCAGGGGACATGTTTGCACAGAATACGGGAATAATGGCAAAACCAGGTGAGAGCCACGACCTGTCAGCACATCGTCCATGGGCAGGGACCTGAGATGTGCGTCACGCTCTTCTTCATGAGCTCCCTGCCCACCCCTACACCTGCCCAGGCGCGGGCAGGCCAGGAAAGCACCGCATGGCTCCCGCCTGCTGCTGGCCCTCTCCCACCGCACAGCCCAGCACCAACGCGCTGCCATCCACCCGCCTTGAGAGATCTTCTTTGCCCTCTTCCCATGAAACCCCCTTCCCTGGACCAAGCTGGAGAGAAACACAGCATGAAACCAATCCTCCAACAACAAACCAAACAAGGTTCCTCCTCTTTCCTATGGCACATTAGGAACGCATTGGTTAACTTACAGGGAGGGGCCAAAAAAAAAAACCAACCTCCCATGGAATTTATAACTCCAAAATAAAACCAGCTACTGCTGGGCTACTGCATGAGACACCAAAACCAAAGCCCACGAGAAGCCGACACCTTCTTTTCCGAGCTCACTCCTACAGACTAGCAGCCAACAGGATTGTTAAATTTAAAAGCTTCCTGCTAATGACCCGGGGCATCTATAAACGCAGACAGAAACCATCTTTCCTCATTTTTAGCCTAAACACATCCATCTAATGAGAATCGTGTGAGCAAGCCAGACTGTGCATGAGGACTTGAGTCAGCCCTGAGGTGACCTGGGGCTAAAAATGAGCCAGTGAGATGGTCCCAGGAGAAACGCCGCCTTCTCGGTCTCTTCCTTCCACATTTCACTGCTCTGAAGTATTCACTGGCTCACCAAGGGCAGCATTTTGGTGCTGCCTCCAGATGCACAGAGAGGATGACGAGATGCTCCTCACAACGCCTGCGAGTCACTCCATGGTTATCAGTCATCTGAAATGAGGCTGAAGAGTCAAATAGATGCTTAGATGATGCTCCAAGAAGAATAATTCTTGCCGATGACTGAATGCTCCAAGTGTCAGCGCAGGACACTTGCCTAAACTGGAAACGCTGGGTTGTTTTCCTCCAAAAACTCTTCCCTCCAAATGCTCCCTGGACTCAGAAACACCAACGCTATGTTGTTATTTTTCAAGTGGTGCCTGCAAGACACTGAACACGCTTACGGCACAGCGCTTTTGCCATCAGGCTGCCGAACGTCAGAACTTTGCGGTGACACGTGCTCAACTCTGCACCCAGGACTGGCAAAGGTTAGCCCGGGCGAGGGGTGTCAGGACACCCGGCCGGGTGGGAGAGCTGCCTTCCCCGCCTTGAACACGCTGGAGTTTCACGTGGGAAGACGATTCACTCGGAGTGAAACAAAACCCCATCACCAAGATGCTGTTTAAGTCTTGGCTCAATGCAAGAATTTCATCTTCTCCAAAAGCCGACGAAGCCTGAAGAGCAGATTTTGCGGCGACAGATTTCAGGGGCCGCAGTGCTGCTGTGTGGGGAAGGACAGCTGCAGGCACGCACCGCTTTCTGCTGCGTGCCCTAAATCTTCGCGTGCCCCATTTAAGGAGCCCAGGTGTGCAGGGGGCTAGAAAGCCCCAGAGCTTTGATTACACCCGAAGCCCTTCGCCCCTCTGCTCTCCAGTGGAAAAGACCCGCGGAAAGGTCCTGGTTTTATTTGCCTGTTGGTATGTAGCGCATTTCCTCCGCTGCTCCAGTTCTCGTCCTAGCGTAACAAATTAAAAAGGAGCATATGTCGAGATGAAGTGCAGCTGACGGTGTTCCTTCCTGGGGAGGAGAAGGAGCAAAGTGAGGCTACTGGACGGCACGCCAGCGGAGAAACAGGGGTCTTGGCTGGTCCTCAGAGAAGTCCCACTCCTGCGCTGCCGGGGGACTGCAGCTCCGGCTCGACAAGGTTTTAGAGGGGGCAGTTTCAACACCCACTTGAGACAGATTTCATCGTATTTATTTTCTTTACAGAAGTCTTCCACCTCTGGTGTCCAGAGCACAGAGTGCTGCTGCGACAGGTCACCCCGGAGGAAAGCCGAGCATTCACTCGCGCTGTAAACTCTATAAAGCTGCTTTATTAATGTCCTCATGCCTGTGGGTTTGAGAAAGGGAAAAGGCACAAGAGAAAAACACAGTGGTGTTAGGGAGTATCTCCAGTGCACTGGAATTTAAATTAATCCTGAAATGCCTTTGGCAATTAGAGAATAAACGAAGCGATGAAAAAGAAATAAAAACACTGGATGATCTCTTCCACCCAAAAAGCAAGATGAGGAACTGGAGAAGAGAGCCACGAATAACCCTGGGGGCAGACGGACATCAACCATCTCCTCCCCAACTGCTTCCCACAGTTCAAAATGCAGTTCCAGCCAACAGCAGAGTAACATCAGGGCGGGAGATTCATATTAACAGAAAGTGGATCATAAACTCGTCTCACATGCTGGCTGGGACCACAAGTCCCAGGCTGCGAAAGGCGCGGTGGCATCTTGCAGAGGTGGTGAGTGGTTCTGAAGCGCCCAAGGCTGGTGGGGCCCCGCTATGCAGGTCGAGGCTCAGGAGAAAGCCTCCATCCAGCTGCGATGGTGGAGCCACAGGCTTGCCAAGAGCACGGGGGGAGAGAAAGAGCCGGTGCAGAAAATGCGGATGCTTCACACAAATTTGCACCGTGGCATCTGCATGGGTAGATTCAACACCTCTGTGAGTGAGGCTCCTGAACCCTGCCATCAGCTCGAGGCAGAGAATTCCTCCTCCCTCATAGCAAACGAGGTTAAAGTCTGTGGCTGGGTGTTTGGGGCACATGCACAGCATGAACATTGATATCTTCAAGGTGTAGGATTCTCCTTCATTCCCACTTGTGCGAGTTGAGAAGGAAGGAGGAACCTGCCCAGCCTCGGAGCGATTTTGTAGATCCCATTTAGAAATAAGCTGCACAGAGTCCGAACAGCTTTGCACAAACCTGTTTGCCAGACTCAAGCACTGCAGCTTTCTGTAGAAGCCAAAACATGCAACATATTGGAAGAAGAAAGAGAAAAAACACGTTAAAGATGAGACAGCACCGGGTAAGCGGCAGGTAAGCAGAGGTAAGCAAGAGCTCTCCCCTTCTACACTTCGCATGACAGAGAGAGCAGGCTCAAAGCCAGACCTTGTCAATAAGGCTTTGAGCACTGAGCAGATTGAGAGCCTGTAAATTCACAAAGTTTTAATTTTAGTTGATGTCTTTTGAACAAAAGACTGTGCACAAGGGTTTGCCCAGTGGTTCGGGGTCTGGGGAGTGAAAGCACATATTGGTTGCATACCAAAAGAAGCGGTTTAATCAGAGCAGATATTTCCGACTTTCATCTAGAACAGGCAAAACATGCTCAAAACCTGAAAAGCCACTCCTCACCTTGGAAGAGTGAGCCTAGAATTCACGCCTGCCTCTCAAGAGCCAAGACTGGAGAATCGTCCAGAGCAGCAGCTGAGGTTACGTCTGGCAGGAGAAATTCTCCGGTCACCAAGGAGCTGGGTTTGAGCTTGTTCTGGAGCCGATGGACAGACACCCCCAAAGGCGATTCGGCCCATCCCAAAACACTCACCAGAGCACACGGGAGATAAGCTGCTCTCCAGACACACCTCTCTTTCCACTGGCTCTGCCTCAGATGACCACTCGGTCTCGAGGCATCAATTACAGATCACCTACAAGTCAGCAAAACGAACCCTCCTAGAAACAGCCCTTGGAACCAGAGGCTCGTTCCCCCACCGCGTACGTGGGTAAGAGTCTCCAGTTTAAGACAAAGCGACGCAAAGCTCATCTTGATGGACAAAGAGACAGTTGAAAGAGGCAAACAGGGAGGACACATCTTGGTGCCCCCTCTGCCAGCTGGCAGGACCCTGCCTACAGCCTTGGAGAGCTGGTTTAATAACCAGCTCCATACATCACCTTGGAGAAAAAGCCGGGGAAGTGGCCCAAACCCACCCACCGGAGCCCAAACACGTCTCTGAGGAGAAGGACACGCCACAGTTGGCTTGCGTCGCTGGGTTCCCTGGTGATAGTCAGAATGCAAACGAGAGGCAGCATCAGTGTAACCTGACCTGATAATGTAAATAGGGTGAAATGAAATATGGTTCGCCACCTCCCCAGCTTTGGCGAATGTTTATTTTGAATAACATGCTTATCTGCTCCAACTGCTCACCATCTGTTTTCAGTCTCCACCAAGCTAATATTTTTCACATTTAGGAACTGAGAAATGGGAAGAATTACATTTAAATTTTATTAACATCTTTCCTCCGCTCTAAGGTTGCCTTTCCCTCCCCTTGACAGCTCTAAGCCATCTGTAGAGCACCTTTGCTGTTCTCCAAGGCATGCAGATGAGAGGTTATCTACATGCAAAGCAAGAGTATCATTACTCAGACCTCCAGAAGCTGCCGTTTACTGCTACTCTGCTGCAATCCCGCCGTCACCTGCTTCCAGACAGCTTCCCCCAAGCTCAGACTGAAATCACATCGAGGAAAGAGCCAATATTTTATCTCCTTGCAGCATCACTGCATCAAAAAGCGATGGAGGGGGAAGACTGGAGATAAGCATCGGAAAGCAGGCAGCCAATACAGCAGCCTCAGGGAAAACAGGATGACTGGGTTGGTCCCAGTTTGGTGGAGAGGGAGACGTTAAGAGGTTTGCAGTCGAGATGACATTTCTATATAAATATTGACAGTTATTTGCATATAGGGTGGTTTGCTGAGGCCTCCCTTTGCTCGAGTCAATAAATGATAATTTACAACCAGAGACAGGAACGTGTCATGCGAACAGGTCAGCAGCAAACGCTGGGCAGCTGAGGTCCTCCTTCCTCCACGCCAAAGCAAGGAGCTGGCTGCGACGACGCTGTTGCAGCGGGTAACTTACGTTACTGTGTGGATACTTCTTCCCCTAAACACGACTGGCCTATTTTTACCCTGTTTAGCTTGGGCTTCCAGCTCATCCAGGCTCCCGAGCCATAAGATGCTGTGGGAGTGGAGGGGACTCGGCACCTTGCAGGAGAGCCTCGCATCTCACAGGAGGGAGCTGCTGAGCCTGGGAGAGGCATTTTATAAATCAAAAATAACCGCCTGTATCTCCGTTGCCATCTAGTCCTCTCCCACACACAGCTGCTTCTCTTCCAATCTCAATTCCGTGTGAAACTCAGAGAGAAGAACTTGAAAGAGCAAAGTATGTTATCGTTCGCAACCAGCCCAGAAAGCGGTTAATAAGGGAAATGAGATTAATAATTTATTCCTGAAGGCAGACTGCAGATCTCTACCCATCTTGCCCTTCAGTGATTTCTGTAAAACCCTGTTAATGCGCCTGGCTCTACAAACTCATCGGCAGGCTGGATCTCTCCTGCTGTCTTCCCACCCAGACAAGACGGTCACAGCTCTGACCCTGCCCTTGCCTTGGCCACGTCAGACCTGCCAGCACAACCCTCCCTGCCCAGCATCTCTGCCTCCTTCGCTCTGGTCTCCTCCTCGTCCACGGACTCGTGGGCCAGTGGCGCAAACCCCCGGATGCAGGATCCGTCCCACAGACTATCACATCCAGCAGCCCCCAGAGTGGGGAATAATCAAGCCCCCAAAATTCTGGTCATCTGGTTTCCACAAGAACACCACTCTGGTGTGGTAGACCCGCTCCCCTGCTCTGTGTACCATGAAGGAGCGAGTGAGTAGTTACTCAGACCGTGAGAACTGCCCTAAAAACCGTGCAGCCGCCCGGGAGCTGCTGCTGCTCCCACTGACATGCCACAGCAATTCTCTTCCCACATGGCAGTTTTGGGGACCCAAGTCCATCTCTTGATGCCCCTGCTAACAGCTTTTGCTCCTCAGCTGTCTCAAAGGGATGCAGTGAGTGTGCCCCAGGGCGGGGAACCCTCCCCATCCTCACCAGCCACTTGCTCTGTGCCCGTCAGAGACAGAGACCCCAAGGGAAGGATGCTCTCCTGGAATACATCCCGGCAGAATATATTCCTGGAAACCAAAGCCTACAGAGCAGCCAGCACTTCAGTTTTAGTTCAGGAAGGGTTTGGGGATTGGGGGGAGCGCTTCTCCTTCCCCAAAACCACCCCTCTGGTCGCTCAGACCTCCTTGGCCACGTTACAACCTGGGACAAGGGCAAGGGCTGCGCAGGGCAGCTGAGCCCAAGAAGTCAGAGGTGTCACTAATTCGTTTAGTTACCACTGAAGTATTCCGGTAATTTTTCCTTAGTTCATTGTTCCATTTAAAGTTACAGAATCAGGAGGTTGTTGGGTTTTTTTAAATCCTTCGCTCCTATTACAATATCAAGCAACATTTACTCCTCCGCATTATTTACTCACTAGGCTGAAGCCCTCTGAGCGAAAAACGAAAGCAGTTACAGATATCAAACAGGCAATTATCACAATCGTGGAAAAACTAGTTCTTAGAAGTCTCAGCCTGCTGCACTGCTCTCCAAATCCTCTGACGCCGAGTGAAACGATGATGGTGGGAGCAAACCTTCCAGATGTGAACATCTGTCTCTCATTTGCCGCAGGGAAGAAAACACAGAGAAGATTAACGGCTCCTGAGGCCCAGACACAGCACGTACACAAAGGGGATGCCTTTTCCAAAGAGACTTGGAGCAACAGCTCGGTATCGAAGAGAATTGGTTCTTCATGATTATTTTGTGGGGCTTCTACAGACAGAGAAAAGAAAATCCTGAGTTTCTCTGATCGTAAATGTTATGTATAGCAACAGCAAGAATGGAGGCAGCCACACTTGTATGGGTGATACACGGCACTTCAACCACCTCAGCTGCTTTTGGGATATGAAAAGTCACTTGAAAAGTTGGCTTTAAGAGGTTACACCTCCAAAAAGTCTGAAATTGCTCCCTGCCCAGAGTGTCAAGGCCAGGGAGGCGGCGATTCGCCCCTCTGGGGCCCGGAGACTAAACCCCAGGTGTACTCCAGAGAGCAAAAAGTGACCCACCACGTGGGGAACTGGCGGCTGAGGGACTCGCTAAGCCAGCCTCCCCCGGCAACGCCCGCAAGGAAAGTCCATTCGTCTCGTTAATATTCTCCAAGTGCTGGCGCAGTTTCAGGACCGTGTTTCTGAAGGGAGGCAGGCGCTTCGCCCAGGCTCCAGTCTCCCCAGCACTCACCACGCAGCCCACACCAAAGCATCTTTTTGATTCTTTTTTGAATTTTTTTTTCTTTTTTGATCTCTTTTGACTTTGGCCAGCGCTGGTTTTAAACCAAAGCTGTGCTCAACTCTGTTGAGGGATGAAGCAAATCATTTGTTTCCAAAAATCCCACGGAAGAACAACAGAGCACTGTAATTTTAGGAGTGGACATCTTTTCTTCCCGCTTAGGTTCAACCCCACAGAGTAAATAAAGCTGCAACTTCTGTATCTGTAAAACTTTTGCAAAAGGGGGAGAACACAGTGAAACAAGCTCTAACTTCTGAAAGCGTTTTCCGCCTCAGCAGAGGCTCTGAGGCAGCCTTTAGGTCATGATTTTATCTAGCACTCATAAACCCTTTCAAAACTTGGATCCCTGGCCATTTAACAAGCAGCTCCAAGCAGCTCCGAGCAGCTCCACCCTGCTCCTGCTCCTCACATCCGCACTGCGCTCCCTTTTGTCACCTTCCTCTCCCTCCCAGCCGTACCAGAACAGCGGTGGGAGAGCCCAGGGAGCCTCCTCACATCCTTACTGCGCTCCCTTTTGTCACCTTCCTCTCCCTCCCAGCCGTACCAGAACAGCGGTGGGAGAGCCCAGGGAGCGGTGCTTAATTGGCACCCTCTTATTAGTAATGAGCTCCGAGGGGCTCTCCAGGGCTCACAGTGGTCACTAGAAACGCTCCCACTGCTTTACATGAGCCTGCTGGAGCAGACTCCCAGGAATGAGCCTGACTGAGCCGGGGGAACCCAGACCAGAACCGCAGCTCCCCACGTCGAAGCCAGTGCAGGGCCACCACCGCTGCAGCCCTCGCTGGGTTCTCCACTCGTAAGGATGGCTCTGGAGGGGCCTCGGGGAGGCTGTTGGGTTGTCTCACCCAGGCAAGTGTTCCAGGAGGGTTCTGGCTGCTCTTGCAGCTTCTCTGCAGCATGTCCTGCATGAGTCCCTGGCATGGATGTGGCAATCAGAGGTGTCTGGGCAGACATGTCAGCAGCACTCGTTGCTTAAGACCCATCAGCAAGACCTTGACAGGAGAGATTTAAGCCACAAACTCATCTCACCACTGCCCAAACTCCATCTGAAAGCCTGGGACTCCAGGCCTCCTTGGCTGCCCTTTCCTTTATTCTATAACACACCCGTTGGGAATGGGGGAAGCTGCAGACAGCGTTGCAGCAGCAGCCGCGCTGCGGGT
>NW_010397463.1:3852-13047 GCF_000710305.1 Buceros rhinoceros silvestris | reverse complement strand
CAGCTGCCGGTGCTGCCCGGGCAGCGAGGCCACAGCTCACGGCGACGCAGTCCCCTTCTCCCCACGCTGCGGCCGGCATCCCCAGCACCTCCCCAGGGCAGCCGCCTTGCCAAGCCCAGATCCTGTCCCACGGATTTTTGATGGGTCCTACGGCTTCCCCGTTGCGAGCCTGGTTCAGCCCTGGCAGCCAAGGAACAAACATAAGGGCTGGTCTCTTCAGCGATACCAGCCTGGTGACCCTTCTTCTTCTCTGCCTGGGGTTTTACATCCCAGCTCGTGGTTTCAGTAGAAAAGATGAAGTTGTGGAAGAGGATGTAATTTTCCAGGCAGTGCTGTAAGAAGTTTAGCAGATGCTGTTTCTGGGTCAGCGCAGCGAGCCCCTTTGCTTCAAGGCTTCCCACCAGCAGTCCCTCTGCTCGCTGCACGATGGATCCCTGCCTGCTTGGAGCCATCATTTAGGAACTTCCCCCTGAGAAAAGCTCACATCAAACAGGGGCCATTTCACCACTTCCTGGTGCATTTTTAACCTGTGACTCGAAGCAGGTCAGTGATGGTGTGAAGCCCCATGCCACAGTGCCGGGGAAGCTTGGATTCCAACGCCACGGCTCCTGGGGCTTCGTGTCCTGCCCACCACAGTGCCTCCGCTCCCCATTAGCTGCTGGGAACCAGTCTGGTCACAGCCAGCACTGGTTCCTGCCAGGATGGTACAGGTTGGTTTTGTTTGTGCAGAAAGAGGATCTTTCCAACCAATATGTCTAAGGTAAAAAAATAAATCCCGGAACTGAGGCTCCTGACTGCAGACCCCAGCATGTCACTGAGGAACTTCTAAGCAGCTCCTAACCACGAGGCTTTGAGGATCAAACCTCCAGGTTTTCTGCTGCCCTTCAGAGCCCACAGGAACCAGGAGAGACATTGAGGAACACCACGAGCAACTCCTGCAGTGGACAGGGCTGGTGCGAGCTTTGCTGCCCAGGCTGGGTCCAGCAAACACGAGTATTGCTCATGACTTGGACAAGTTCTCAGCCAGACTGGAGAGGCACGTACAGACACACCTCACAGAAACACAGAGCCCACGTAGGGCAGAGCACTGCAGAAGTTCACACAGCACAAAGTAAAGCAGAACAGCCCAAAAATCACTAGAGGAGGAAACAGTCTCATTTAAAATCAGAGGATGGGTTCAAAACCTCCATGAATTCCCCTTAAAATCATCCAGTAAGTGAAGACTTAAGAACTTCAAATCTGGTTACTAACGACGTACAAGAGGAGGTTTCAGTAAGAAGCTTTAAGGCAATAATTTAAGAACACATCCCTCTCCTAGACCTCTACCTTCCAAGTCCTGCTGCTCGATTACTTCGTTCCCACCACTACAAATCAACCTAAAGAACCACCACTGACCTCAGAAAAGAGCCAAGGCTGAGCAAATCTGGATTTCTTACAGCATTACACATGCTGCTGAGCATGGGGGGATCTGAAGCTGGTAAGAACTGGCACAGCAGATCTGGTGCCTAAAGGGTGAGTAGGAAATACTCAGAGTGATACAGGAACTGAGATAGCAAAATCTGTGCATGGAAGACCCAGCAGCCCAAGCACCATGACCAATGATGGGTAAATAACGCCACTTAAATAAAAACCAAGGCCATTTCTTAAAGAAGTGAGAGGATCTCAAAGCAGAACACCATGTTTAATCTGTAACAACCAGCATGACCACAGAGAAGCACAAATAATACCAAGGACACCCAAAGCTATTACCACAAGCCTAAATTAAACTAGAAAAAAACCAAATCTGGTTGTTTAGCAGGGAACAGGTATAAGTCCTGACCATCTGGAGAAGGAATCAGTCCAGGAGCTCATGGTCAGTGGGGCTAGTTGAGATGAAAACAATTTTTGAAAAAACAAAGCAACAAAAAAATCCATCCCAACCCACTACCCAAGTTCTACCAAAAACTCAAAATGAAGCAATCGAGGAAGGATACAGAAAAACAGTCCCCCTTGGGTCCCCAAAGTCATACCCTTTGCTTTCTTCTCCAAGTACAAAGCAGAGCCCATCAGGGAGTCTCCCTTCTCTGGATGGAGGCTGAAGAGCAGGAGCTCACCCACCGCCAGCCAGCTCCAGGGCTAAAGTTCCACCAGGCTTCATCCAAAACTGGGCAAGTTGTCCAGGAAATCAAGGAGGAACTTGGAGAAGACTTGGGAAATCATTTTCATCCCCATTATATACAACTTCCTACAAGTGCCAAATTCCAAACCGAGGACCACAAGTGTCCCTCACCCCACAGCCCACTGTGGCTTTGCTGCTGAGCCCTTGCACTGATGCTGGCAGTGCCGCACGCACCGACACCCCTCTCGCTACCCTGTCGATGTATCTACGGTAGCCAAGACTCAGTAATCAGCCGTAGCTTGTGCTGTCTCTCTTCAGAGAGCAAGATTCATTCACTTGGGCGCTAAGTACATTAACTGCTGCCCAGCTCATACTCACTCCCAATCAATGGCACTCACAGGCACCCTGCCAAGATGACAATTCTGCCACTTAAAACCACTCCCCACACCACTACACAAATTGCTGTTCCCCTTTGCCCCGATCCCACTCAGCACGTGGAAAGCTGTCCACCACCCCATGGAGCTGGGACGCATTTAGGGATGGGTTTAGAGGTGTTTAGAAGCCTGAGGATATAGATGGGCACCTTTAGGAGCGGGGGCTGGTGTGGTGCTGGAGCAGCACAAGCCAGCATCCCCTGCAGAGCCCAGGCCCAGAGAGATGGGGGTGGACAGGAGAGCCACTGAAGCTCACTGCTTCTTGGTCGCTACAGGAAATGATCCCAGCAGAGATGGAAGCTCAGCAACACCTGCCTCTGCTCAGCAACTCCTTCGCCTCTCTCTCCTGGGCAGCAGAAGTGCAGATTTTCCACAGATAACCTCTGGAGAGTCAGTGGTGCGCAGGGACGAAGAACAGAGCGAAGGTGTTGGCTCAGCTGCCGATGCACTCGCTTTCAAAGCACCACGCTGCAACACAGCACAGAAAAGACTTTCCAACTTGTCATTCTCGGGTTGCCCTCAACTAGTTACTAGTAACCTCCATTAGCTGCCTCACCACCAACTGGCGCACAAAGGAAAGACAAGGACTATGTCAACCAAGAAGCGCAACCACCAAAAGTGCAAGACCAAGAAATCAAGAGCCCAACTGCAAACCAAACTCCCAAGTTTGTTTAAGCTGCTCTTCTCCTCTCCCGGTCACAGCGAAGCCTGTGACACGGTGCCTGTAAATCTCCTCTAACGATGTGGCAGCGGTGGAGCCCCAGCTGCGCTCGGGCACAGGTGAGACTTCACTATCGTGTCAGCGCAGGCTGCCTTTCAATTACCCTCCCCAGCCCATCAGGCAAATTAGATTTGCATACGAGAGGATGACTAGAGAGTCAAGAAACAGGCCCTGAAGTGGAATCGGTTTGTAACCGCCATCTCCCTGGGAAGATGTGGGCAGTGGGTTTGCTGTTCGGTCCAGCGCTATGGTAGAACTTGATGGTCTTCAGGCTTCTGCTCACGGCGCTGGCGTGATTCTGAGGACTGTCCCTGCACCACGCAGAACTGAAGCCAGACAAAACCATCTGCATCCCCACCTCCTGAAAAATACGCCCGTGGCTGCCGGGCTTTGCGCCACTCTTGCCTTGCAGCATGCTTGAGAGCACAGTAAAATATTACTGGCCCCAGAGAATTTAAACTGATGCCACCCAGGCTTCAGTAAATACACCACCGAACTACAGAATGATTTCCAGCACCTAAGAAGGTGCAGCAGCACGTGTCTCCCAGTGGAATGGGATTACACCGGTGTCCCATGTCACCGAGGACATTCGTGTGGACTGAACGGTTGGTTCTGCTCAGGTGATCCCGAAGAACTAATCCGCCTGCACGTATTTTATTTTTCCCCCGGTGAGTGTATGCAAAAGAGAGACAACCTAGCTCCTCTCCCAGCATCCAGATGGCACTTGCAAACCTTGTCTGTGTATCAAATGTTGTTTTTTAGATCAAGTGTCCCTGGTTGACAACACAGAACTTCACGGTGCTATCTTTAGAGAGGCTTCTCTGCGAAGAAACGCCCTTTGAGCATACGTTACAGGGAATATGCTAATGTGGCAGGGGGTTCTCAGCGGACACAAATGGCTGTTTCTGGGAGCTAGGATGCCCCAGAAGCAGCTGAGCCTGGCTGAAGATGAAGGGTCATCCAGCTCCCCTTTGAACACCAAGCCCCTGCAGCAAAGATGCGTCAACAAGTTAAGATGGAAGAGAAAGATCAACGTTCAGCGCTGGAGGATGAGCTCACAGCAAAGTCCACTCACACACTTACCAAAAAAACCCACTAAAAGAGTCAGAATAGCTGAAACCAGCAAAATCTGAGACTTCTCATTCCTTCATATCTCCTACAGGTTTAGAGATTCTGACCCTACCCTTACTCACAAAGGTCTGATAATAAACCAACAGGTTTCTTCCTCAAGGTCTTAATTTCTTCCTCCAGGTTTCGTTAAAAAATAAATTTCCTTTTTTATTTAAACCCAGCCATTAATAAAGAACAAAATCCTACAAAACTTTAGATTTCACACATTCCTGACACGGCAATGTTACCCTCCACAGAAAACATTGGTAGTCGTTGTTAAAAACAACACCCCCCCCAAAACCTCCCACCCCGAGTTGTCTTCTCTGCTCCTCAGCTCCAAGAACAAGAATCATTACCTGCATGTGGAAAAGCATGAAAGCCCCCGACCGGTGTGCACCCACCACCCAGGGAAACAGCATTACGAAAACCAGGAGAGGACAAAGGGGGCTGCAGAGACAGGGAAGGTGGTGATACAGCAGAGCCCCGCGATCAGAAGGTGACACCAACAGCAGCGAGGTGGCTGAAACAACCCCTCGTGCCGGCTGCTGAAAAGAACATTTCAGAACAGTGACATCAGGTAAAGCAGCTTCTTTTGAAAAAAGAAAGTGATCCAGGAGGTAGCTCCTTCCATATTGCAGGCGCTCACAGTAAACACCATATGGCCCGTTAATTTAATTAGGGAGAAGAAACCCCCTAAGTTTGAGATTTGACTTTGAAGGTTTAAAACACGTATGAGGAAAATCACACAAGATGCTCTTGGGTTGTCTTGCTTCACCCACCATTCTGACCCCATCTAGCATCCCCACGCCACGCAGCACCGCTAAGGGGCTGGATGGGTTTTAGAATTCCACTGCTAGATGTGCACAGCCGACACCGCTGCACCTGCACAGCTGCTTCCTGGGAAGACCTGGGTGGTCCATGGTGGGGAGCCACGTCAGGACAGGTCTGTGGCAGGAGGGCAGTTTGTGCAGTGTATCACCCCAGTACTTCAGCTAAACACATCTTCTCAGATACCAACCAGCATTTTTATCTGAAATCCTTCTCACAAACTGCGTTGGCAGGTCCCACCTGTCAAGGCAGGACGGACCTCAAGGTGGAGGCCAACCTGACAAATGCCAAAGAACCAATGCTGAGGCACCAAGTCTCCGGACAAGTCCACTCCTCATCTCTAAGGACATTTGCACCGGTAACCTCGAGGTTGGCCAGCCAAGCCCCAGCCACTGCCAAAGGCTTCTGCAGCTGAGCACACCTCGCTGCAGCATCTCCTGCAGACTAGCAAGGGGCTGTTAGCTCAACAAAACGTCATTCCCCTTTTGAACATGTCTTCCACGTCTTGCTCTGAGGAGAGAGGAGCACATCCAGGATCTCTTCTAGCTAGAGCTTTGCATACATGCATCTGTACACAGCAGGAGACTGCAGCACCACCAGCACACCAGCTGAGCGGGGCTGCCCAGAGCATCACGGGCAGGGAACAAAGCAGACCCCATGGAAGTGGCTGCTGAGGAACCACCAAGAATGCAAAGACACAAAACCTACCAATTATGTACGAAACGGCCTCACAAGCCATAACTGAGGCTAAGGCTTAGGGGGTTTTGGTGGACTTACATCTTCAAGCAGCCTACTCAGGTCCAGGCAGCAGCACACAACATCTCAGTTGTGGTGCTTTGAAGCCATCCCCCAGCAAGCTGCTCTGGCAGGAACCACCACCACAAACCTCATCAGCTGCAACGCTGCAGCATAACCATATTGCAGGCACAATTTTGGGTGGCCCGATGTGTCATAAGGGAAACCCAACATTTCTCCACAGAGGTATATACTCCAACCGACCAACCTCCAGACTTGGGCAGGGCTTTGTCACCCAAGTTGTTTGGGTTGAAGCACAGAGGAAAGCTATGCCTGATGCCTCCAGTGCACAGAGGAGCTGCCACCCTCCTCCATTCCTGCCCAGCACAAAGCAGATCAGGGCTGTGTGGGCTGGTCCCCTCGTCACAGGACACGACCCGCTGGTTCTCACTGGAGATGCTCCGTGCCTCTGCAGAACAGGTTCATCTCCAAGTCCTAGGCAGGGCAGCAAGAGAAGTCCCCCTCCCTCCCTCCCTCCTGTCGCTACCTGCAGCACCTCTCGCACCGAGGCAAACCCAGGCTGCTCCCTGCCACTCTCCAGCGAAACCCAGAAGAGATTTCAAGAGCTTTGGGGCTTCACACAACCTGCTGCCCTGCGGAATAATCGTACCAGGAGAAAACCACATCATTCCAAGGATTTTGAAGCCTCAGTTGGCTTCTCTTTGGCTCCTCTCAGCTGTGGACTGCACTCAGCAATTAACAACCCACTTCTTCATTCATTTTTCCCTTTTCTATCCAGACTCAGGCTGGGATCTGTGTGTCCCTTTAACACGTGTGCCACAGTGACACGCCAGGGACCACGATTTCTCATTTTCTAGTAAAATAAAACCAACCAAATAACCAAACAGCCCAGCAGACTCCTTCCTGCTAGCAAGAAAACCTCCTCTCAGGACACTGCAACAGATTTAATTTACTACCAATTGCCCTCTGGTTATTTTACATTTATGGGGTGGGGGCTGAAGAAAGGAAGAAAGGGGGGAGAGGGTGTAATTAGCTCTGCTTGTAAAATGTTCATCCCAGTTGTAACAGCAACCGGAGCGTATCAGGGGCTTAATAGATTTCAGGGTTTTGTTTCTTGTGAGTGCTGAAGTGTCTGTGTGGGGCGGAGGGAATAAAAAAGGGGAGAAAATATAAAAAAAATAAATCAATAAGTGGATCCTACTTCTTGCCACAAGCCCATATGGAAGTAATGAAGCACAAGGGTGGCAGCTGGGGCCAACAACAGTCACCTGCAGTTGAGGGACGTGGGGGTTTCGGATGGGTTTTTAATGCTAATTTCCTGCAGGAACAATGCGGGAGCGGGCGCGGAGCGGCAGCGAGGGAGGATGAATAGGGCCCAGCCGGAACAATGGCTGCACCTGGTGCCGGGAGCAGCGGCACAGAGCCGGCACGCGGCAACAGCGCCCGGCACATCTGTTCCCCGCACAATAACCCGCTCCCCCCGCGCTCCGCCAGCATCCTCGGCAGTACCGGGGCTTTAAACATTCCCAGCTTGTGCGGAGCAACAGGTCTGAGCTGTTTCGGGGCTGCGGCATGATCTTCCTTCTCCTCCTCCCCTTGTCTGGAGCCACCTCAGTGATGGTTGTCAATACTTTTGGAGCTTTCTGGGGTTTTTTTGGTGAAAGCGATGCCTTTGAAACAGACGGCTACGCAGCATCTCATCGTCAGGTTGTGGCGTCCTGCTGCTGGAAGGAAACCTGACTCTTGGCTTTGTAGTTTCCACAGGACCAGGGAGTAACTGAGCCGCAGATCTGCAACAGACCTGGTTCTTCTCAACAGTCCTGCGGCCACCTGTGACCACCCTCCTTCAATGGCCCAAGTCCTGCCGCGGACACGAAAGGCAGGAGTCCTGCAGCCGGGAGCACGCCAAGGAAATTCAATACACACCATTCTAAAATGTTCAGCTTGGCTTATAAAAATGCCACTGCCCAGCCCAATAAAAGGCATGATAGTTACACTTTAAAATGCTTTGAAACCTCTGAAATCGCTATTGTCCTTCCGGACGTAAGCTGCTGACACACAAAGCAGCGCTGAGGTCAAGGTCTTGCCTCAGAAAATTGCTTGCAGACCCCGGAACTGAACCCAAGCCTCTAGGTGCTCTGCTCCAACTGCGGGATCATCGCTCGCCGCTTCTTCCCAGCCGCTGCTCTTGCTCCAGACAAAGGTTTTTCCAGCCGTTCCCTGAATGCCGTGTGAATTAAGACAGTCTCCGTCATAAAAATAAAAGTTGAACAGGCTCCCAGCGACCTGCAGTGACGCTGCCCTCAGGGACCGCTCTGGAGTGTCTGTCCAAACACATTTCATACCCAGCTTCTAACAAGCGATCGGATATGGAAGCAGTCACTAGACGCTGGGATAAAGCTTACAATCCAGCCAGGACAAGTACAGATCAGCCAGCTCTTATTACTGGGGAAAACCCAACCAGCAACAGATCACAACCATCTCCTCTTCAGATTCCAGAACTAGCCAGTTGCCTTAACTCTGCTGCCTATGCCCAAGTCCTCAAACGGCTTTATTCAGCTCTCCGGCTATAGTATAAACATTGCACACAAACGTCAAACCAATCTTGGGTTTTGTCCAAACCCTAAAAAACCAGAGCTGGAAACAGCACCAGGCCACCTGGCTCCCCCATCCCAGCACGTAACCGTGGGAGAGCGCTGCCTCCTGCAAAACCCTGCTCATGGTTTCTGTGTTCAGGGGGCAATTTGGGGACCAGAGAGCTGGTTGCCTTGAAAACTCAGCTCCTGAAGGCAAACCACGCTCTTTCCCGCTTGCCTGCTGTCCCCCAGTGATACCTCTACAAGCCAACATCCTCTGTGAGCGATGTGTGACAAAGCCCTGTAAAGCAGCAGTGAAATAATCTGGGACTCCCGCTCAACCCAACAGGCAAGGCAGCAGGAAGAAGTGAAATCCCACTCTCTTGGGGACACTGGTGCTGTAAGGCTGAAGAGGAGTAAAGCAGAATTAAAAAACCCCAAGAGCCTGACCCCTGGCTCACGTGAGAAAAGCTCCCTTTGCTTTTGGCTTTGGCAGGTTTAAACAAGCCTCTGCAACAACCAGCAGATGCAACTTGCAAAAATAGCAGCATCTTGGAAGGAAGCTGGTGCTGTGGCTCCAGTCCCCGGGCAGAGCAGAACCCGACTTGGCAGCACTGGTTTGGTCTTTTCGCTATTAAATGGAGTCTCTGCTCTTTTCCTCGGGGCATTCCT
>NW_010397463.1:2180-3741 GCF_000710305.1 Buceros rhinoceros silvestris | reverse complement strand
AGACTTCTCAGATTAACAATTTATGCTCCTTGCCTTTAGCAATTCTGCTCCTTCCTCAGACCTTCCAAACCCTTCTCCTGGCTTATCACACTTTCCTGTTGGCAATATTTGCTCCGACTGGCTCAGCTTTACCCTTTTTACCTCGTTTCGCCAGGTCTCCTGGTTTTGCTGTTTCTCTAACCGGCGGACGTGCTGGTGTAGAGGCACCTGGCTGCAGAGGGGACTCCTAGTCCCAAAAATCAGATGAAACGTCTTCTCCATATTAACAGTGAAAATCACATTATCCAGCAGAAATTGTGAAAAACCAAGTCTTCACTCACAAGAATTTTGTAGAAACGGGGCAGCACATCCAACTGGCCATCGGGTTTCGAGCCCCCCCCTCCCTTCCCCAAGACACAACCACCTCTCTCACCTCAGCACTCAGCTCATCAGACACCCCAAATCCTTTCCAAAAATAAAGGGACCCAAGAAATAAAAAAGTTTACTGCAGGGCTTGTGCAAGACACTGGCAAATTAGTTGTTTAATGGCCAAACCATGCTGCCCTGATGCCGGCAAAACTTCCGTTTGCTTCATCAGAGCCTGACCTGCAAAGCGACTGCAGGAGCAGATGCTCCAACCCGCTGCGCTGCCTTCCTGAATTCAGGAAGTCTCTGGGAGAGCCGCAGCAGAGGAGCTTGTAGGTATTGTCACACACCGTGTGGCTTTGCCGGAGATGGTGTGGTTTTCATTCCTCCTTTGTGCTGGTGCACTTTCAGACGATGAGGTCGCAGAGCGTTAGGCAGCACGAACTCCTTCTGCCTCCTCCCCAGGGACAGCGAGGGACACAGAGGAGGTGTCTGGCCTGGCTGTACAAGCCCACTTACAATATATATTTTTAAAAACCTATATCCAAATGCTGGCACGCTGCAAGAGAAGGAAAACCTTCAGGCTGCACATGGAGTGGCCAAACGGGGTAAGCGCGGGGCTGCAGCCCACACCAGGGACCCGGCCAGGCTGCACCGTGCTCTCCCTGGGGAAACCCTGTTATTCTGCACGTTTAAAACTAACCTGGACAAAGCCACGGCGAAGTGCCCCAACAGGAACCATCCTGCACCACACAGCCTAGCAAATACTCCTCTCTCTTTTTTCCAGCTCAATAGCAAACGATCCTCAGCCGCATTTTAGCTCGCCAAACTTTGAGCGCTGGTTTTGGTGCATCTCCTGCGCTGGGCAGGATTTCTCCGGCACAAAAAATGGGCCATGAGGAGCGTTGCACAGGAGCTGAGTGCTGCGAGGGGACAAAAAGCCAGTAATATTTTGCAGAGCCCACACCCGGGGCAGCGGCTTTACAGCAAGCTGCTCCAGAGGGTTAGAGGAGCAACTGAACCTTCCCCAAAAAAAGAAAGCAGGGGGAAAGCGCAGATTTAAAGAGCAGGATCGGAATAAAAGAAGATACAGCAGCCTGCAGCCTGACAGCAAAGACACACAGGACAGGGAGGTCTGTTCTGGTATCGCAAAATTGATCGCAGAGCTTTAGATGCTGGTGGCATCAGTGGCTGCTCGAGGAGCGCGCAGACAAAA
>NW_010397463.1:1744-2045 GCF_000710305.1 Buceros rhinoceros silvestris | reverse complement strand
AAAACACCGAGAAAATTAAGGGAATTGGGGAGCCAATGGGAGAAATCCACCTCTGCAGATTTACCCCCCCGGCTCCAATATCGGCATGCAGAAAGGAGGGTAAGTCCAGGCGCGGCGGAAAACCACATTCTGCTAAAATACACAAAAACCTTCCTGCTTTTCCATTCCCCCAGAAAACGCTGAATCCCAGCCTTCTGCTCCCGGGGGGTGGGGGGGAGAATAAAAATAAGAAAAAAAATAATAAACCATTCCATAGCAACACTGAGAGAGCTCTCACGCAGCGCTCCTCTGAGAGTTTAGT
>NW_010397463.1:1356-1580 GCF_000710305.1 Buceros rhinoceros silvestris | reverse complement strand
AGAACCCACGCCTGCAGCCGGCTCCTCTAGGGAAGTTTTCCCCAGCAGAGCCACTGCAGTCGGCCGGGGGCTGGCTGGGCAGCGAAGCGCTGCGGCCGCCGCTCCCACCCTCTCCCTCTACCTGCGCACAAGGTTGAGGCTCTCCCCACACCGCCGGCAAAACCCACATCGCTCTTCAAACCTACTTGGCGGTGCGGTGGCTACACAACACCCCCCTGAGCATC
>NW_010397463.1:851-1264 GCF_000710305.1 Buceros rhinoceros silvestris | reverse complement strand
AGCAAAACCCACATCGCTCTTCAAACCTCCTTGGCGGTGCGGTGGCTACACAACCCCCCCCTGACCATCCCCCCCAGCCCCTAGATCTGCTGTGCCCTCCCCAGTCCTGTTTAAAAACAGACCCATCGACTGCTTACCCTAAACAGGGAGGTTGCGCCGATCCAGCTGCTGTTGAATACACCTCGTTGCTTTGAAATATAAATAAAAGCGCTCTTCCTCCTCCTCCGCTCGCGATCGTCGGGCGCAGCCGGACTTCTCCTTTCATTAGCTGGACATGTGTCAGGTCCCGCACATCTGCGATTTCTCACTGCCTGGAGCCGCCTGTCCGATTCCAGGGAAACACAGATGGATCCCAGCTGGGAAGGTCCTGCCAAACAGACCAGCTCTCCACCTTGCCAGAATACCCAGCTTAG
>NW_010397463.1:220-587 GCF_000710305.1 Buceros rhinoceros silvestris | reverse complement strand
GCCTGACATTAACTTGTTAAATACACGTAATTTGTTTATGGCCGGCAATAACAGCGAGACGGCGGCGAGAGGAAAGGAGGGCTTCGCCGAAACCGCCCTCTCGAAATGGGCTCTGCCGGGTGGAAGCCAGCCCTTGCCTCAGCCCTTAGTTTGGAAATCCAGCATAAGCTGTTCGGTAAACCAGCGAATTAATTTTCCAAAGGTTTCCCCACGCACGTAAATCTTCCCTGCAAACTCCCCTCCAAGCACCGGAGTCTGCGGCGCTGGGACGCGGCGCTGGCATGTGTTAGTGATTAGAAGCAACAACAAGATAACGAGATACTGATGTTGCAAAGGGTACCCAGCCAGGGCTGCAAAATTCAAAGGA
>NW_010397463.1:0-204 GCF_000710305.1 Buceros rhinoceros silvestris | reverse complement strand
CATATTACTCTGGATCGAAGAGGAAGTGTTAAAGGAAAATGTAAATCCGAAATGTTTTATACGAGGAGTAAACCCCACCAGGGATCTCACAGCAGCAAGGGAGGCTCCTAACAGAAACCCAACTACATTTGACCATTTCCCCCCCCTAAACGGACAGACATGGCAGCGCTACCACCTACAAACCTCCTGGTAATCCTGAAGAGC
>NW_010397462.1:3401-4494 GCF_000710305.1 Buceros rhinoceros silvestris | reverse complement strand
CGGTGTCGCCCCCGGCGCCCCGGCACAGCAGCGGGGAGCAAAGTCCAGACCCTCTGGTGGCGCTGCCAGGACCCGCTGGACTGAGCCAGCAGCACAGCCGCTATCGGCGTGTTCCTGGCGAGGCTGCTGGAGCGTGGGCCTTTTTTTGGCAGCAGGGCTGTGCTGACCCCCAGGGACTCGGGGGACATTAACCCAACCCCTGTGTCCAGCCAAGCCCTCCCTACCCCAGGGGTGACTCCCACCCACTCTGCCACCCCCCAGAAGGTCAGCACCAGCCCTTACCCAGGGCAGCTTGTCTTTGCACTTCCCCGGGGCACCGGCAGCACTGGGATTCCCGAGCATCTTCCTGTACATCTCCGTCTCCACTGTCTTCTGGTCCGCGTGCTTCTTCACCAGCTTGGAGAGCTCAGCATGGATGGTCTGGGGAGGGGAGTGCAGCACTGCCGTTATCAGCCCCGCACCACCCCTGCGGTGCAGGGCAGGGGACAGGGACTGCAGTGCCACCAGCAACAGATCTGATCACACCGAGGCCATGCGGAGCTTGGGGAAGAGCTGAGAAGCAGCTGGAGAGAGGGCTGATGGCCTGACCCTGCCCTGCTCCCCAGCACCGAGAGGCTGTGCCAGGCTGGGGGCCCTTCCTTTTTTTGGCCACCCAAGCTGTTCCCTGCCTGGCAGCGGCAAGCAGAGCCCAGGGCTGACACCAGATGTCAGGAAAAGGATTTTATCCTTTAATCGAGACAAAAAAAGCGTCTGCTTTGAGGACAGACATGCCTGAGCTCTCCCACTTTTCTATCTGGAAGCAGGCTGGGGATACGGGCTTACGCTCAGCCTGGGCTGAAGTGGGACGGCAGCAAGATCCAGGAGCGTGCCGGCACCTGCCTGGCTGTGCTGCGCGGCAGCAGCGGCTGTGGCTGCAGGAGAACGCTCTGTGTCCCGCGCGGAGCTCGCAGCTCCCAGAAAAGCAGTGAGAAGCGCTGGCGAGCTGAGCGCGGGGATGCCAGCCGGTGCTGGTGGCAGAGCCATCGGGTGCCACGGCCATGCTGTGCCCTCTGCTGGGGACAACTCCTTGAAACGCCATCACCGGGGACCCACA
>NW_010397462.1:3081-3288 GCF_000710305.1 Buceros rhinoceros silvestris | reverse complement strand
GGCTCCGGCCCTTGCGGTCGCCCCCGGACCCCAGCCACGGCTTCGCCAGACCACGCCACGCTCAACACCGCTGCCTCGAACACGGCGCTTTGGGTGTCCGGCGGGTGCAAAGCACCTGCAGACGTCCCCAAGCTGCCCAGGTCGGCACCTCAGTGCAGGACAAACATTGGCAGCTCCCCCCCACTCCCAGAACGAGTGTCTCCCAGG
>NW_010397462.1:2726-3043 GCF_000710305.1 Buceros rhinoceros silvestris | reverse complement strand
GCAAGCCCAGCGGCTGGTGGTCTGCGACAGCTGAAAGGTGCGGACAGCCCCAGAGAACCAGGTTTGCTCATCCCAGGCAGGTGGAGCCGAGCGTTTCCTGAGCCTGGTTTCACCACTGGGAGCCCGTGACTCACCGACGCGTGTTTAACGCTGCTGTCTGGAGTGGCAACGCCACTTCCCCAGGAGCCCCGGCAGCCAGCCGAGAGGCCAGTAATTTGCTGTGCTTGTGGTTTAACTAGTAACGTCACTGACAGGCATTTTTTCACCCCTCTCCAATTAAAAGCTTCACCCGAACGGGCTGGCGAGCAGCCGCCCTG
>NW_010397462.1:2188-2460 GCF_000710305.1 Buceros rhinoceros silvestris | reverse complement strand
AGATCCTGCTCTCCCTTCCCCGTGGGTGCTCTCAGACCACGAGCTCTGTGGGTGCTGCCAGTGCCCCCTCCCACCCGTCACCTTCAGGCCCTAGATCACGATACAGATCGTGACGGTCTGGTGAAATGCCCAGAAAAAAAAGGGGAATAAAGGGACAGACCCAGTCAAGGAGGGAAGCCCACCTGTAGCAGCAAGCCCCCACCTCGACCCCACGCAGGCAGCGCCCCCCTGCCCCTCCTTAGGCTCGCTGCTGCTGGGGCCATTTCCAGGCA
>NW_010397462.1:1094-1832 GCF_000710305.1 Buceros rhinoceros silvestris | reverse complement strand
ACCGATGCCGCGGAGGGTTGGGGTGGGGCCCGGCGAGTCCTGCCACTGCGAGGACCAAAGGGCAAAGAGCGATCTCGCAACACGGAGATAAGGAACCCACCAGCACAGCCAAGCTCCAACGCTGCACCTCAGGGCGGATCACCCCACAGCTGCCCAGGCCCCGGGGGCTACTTCCAGCCTCCCTTCAAGGAGGAAACTCAGAACACTACAAGGGGGCTTCAGCCTGCCGTGGGGGACACCGAGATTTGCGGGGACACAACAGGAGCGTCCTGTGGCCCGCACAGCAGCCTACCTTGTTCGAAGGCTCCAGCTTCAACGCTGCCTTCAGGATGGGGATGGCCTCTCTGTATTCACCCTGCTGAGCCAGGACCTGAGGGCGAGATACGGACTGAGCAGGACGGCTGAAGCCTGTCCCTCGTTCCTGCCCTCTGTCACACCCTGGAGAAGGGACAGCAGCACCTGCAGCATGCCCAGCCTCACCTTGCCCTTTCGGAAGAGAGCCTTGATGTTCCCCGGCTGGTGCTCCAGGACGAGGTTACAGGACTTGAGGGCCGCCTCGTAATGGTCCAGTTTCAGCTGAGAAGCCGCCAGGTTGTTGAGGCATTTCACCTTCACGTCCAACAGCTCAGACTCCTCGTCCGGGCTGAAGTCAACTGCAAAGACCCCGGGTCTGAGTTACAGTGGGCAAGGAGCCCAGCGCCTCTCGCTGGGTGGGAGGTACCTCGCTCATACCTTTTG
>NW_010397462.1:511-946 GCF_000710305.1 Buceros rhinoceros silvestris | reverse complement strand
TCTTGAGGGCGATGTCGTAGGAGTTGATGGCCAGCACATAATCTGCCTGCTGGTAGAAGAAGTTGCCGCGCTCCCGCTTGCGGTTGGCCAGCTCTATCTTCTCCTTCCCGCTGAGCAGCTCCAGGTCTGGCGCGTCCCGAGCCTCCAGCAGCTCCACCTCCAGGGTGAGGGCCGCATTGGGTGGGATGTCAGGGCTCCTGTGCAGAGAAGGGCATGAAGCCATGGCACCGCCGCCACCTCTGCTAGTCCCACCAGCCACCAGGTCGTGTAGATTTAGCACCCCAGCCCCGAAATCAGAGCTACAGAAGCTCCCTGAGACAGGGCACGATGCAGATCGTTCCTTCAGGCAGGACACGCTGCTGTCCCCAGGTCTCCCTCCCTGCGAAGCTGTGGCTGGCTGGCTGGGAGCGCCGGGGACAACTTTCACAGCCCTGC
>NW_010397462.1:0-371 GCF_000710305.1 Buceros rhinoceros silvestris | reverse complement strand
CTTTCGCGGCCCTGCCCAGGGCCATCCTGCCCCACCTGAGCCCTCCCCGCTCACCTGCCCTGGGCGCCATAGCAGTACTTGGCATCTGACACGATCAGAGCTGTCTCCCCCATTTCCAGGAGCTGCACGCACAGGTCCAGAGCCTGCAGGGAACGACACCGTGCACAGGGAGCCCAGCAACGGCAGAGGGGCCGTTTCCCACCCACGAACAGGAACGTCGCTGACCCCAAACCCCCCCTGTTGCCCCCTGAGGTGAGATCAGCTTCCTCCCAGCGCTGACCTGCAAGACGTCGCAGTCCCCCAGCGTGAAGGTGAGGGCAGGGTTCTCCTCCCCCACGCTGCCATCCTCCAGCATGGCCTTCAGGCGGACG
>NW_010397461.1:15051-27954 GCF_000710305.1 Buceros rhinoceros silvestris | reverse complement strand
GAGCTGGTCGGGGCGCTCAGTGGGTGTCGTTTCTCAGTTAAAGGATGAAGGGGAGTAAGGAGATCTTCTTTGTGAAATTCGTAAAGGCCTCCGGGAGCTCGGAGTATTTCCGTAAAGCTCTTGAGGTAAGTAGGTTTGATCACTTTTCTCTGAGCGTGGTGAATTATCTCATTAAGCGATTTTGTGGTTGACTTGGATGTCGCTTCTATGCCAGCACCTGGAAATAAAGCTATTTCTGTAGTGGAGGTGCTTAGTGTTTAATATTGTTGAACAAGAACAATTTTGTGGAAGAAATTGCTTCTTGAACAGGAAATAACTATCATTTCAAAACCTATTGACGTTGAGTGAGGTGACATGTAGCTTTGATGGCCTGGGTGGTGGTCCCTCATCCAAGCACTAAGCAGGCTTAGGAAGGGCACGGTGGATTGTTCTCCTCCTTGGGATTGCTTTCTACCTTGAGCTGTCCATGGGAGCTAAAGGCACAGTCAGGATCCTGTCCTGAAAGTTTGGATGAGGAACGTGTAAGTCACATTATTGTGAAGACTTGGGGGGATGAGGGGGACACCCACGAGGTATTTTAGCCCCTTCTTCTGCCAGTACACTCTTGCATGGTAACTCTGTTGTGAGCTGTTTCAGGCAGGTGTACTTGTGTTGTTTCCACAGGATTAGCTATTTGTGGTTTCTTAATTAAACAGATGATGTTGTATGCGCTGTTTTCCTGCAGTCTATAAAAGAATTTCAGCCAGAAGAACATCTCCAGATCCTTGAAGAAGAAGCAGCGCTCAGCATAAAAGAAAATGACAAGTCGCTTTACATTTGTGACCCTTTTAGAGGAGTTGTTTTCAATCATCTCGAAAAGGTATGTTACCCCCCAGCTTCCTCCTAGCTGTATTCTTTCTTTTCTGGAAGCCCTCACGTCTGTGAGTACACTCTGTGTTCTCTCCTCTAGAGCTGAACACAGCAGTATGAAATACTCACAGTAAAATCTTTCAAACGTCGCCCTGTATTTAGGGAAGAAGATGGCTAGCAAAGCATAAGGGTTATTTTGAAGCAGGTAGAAAAATGAATAGTGTGATCAGTTCTGGAGTTGCCACGTTGGCTTTCACCTCCTGAGTAATGTGATTTTGTTTGACCTGCAAGGAATTGTCCAGCAGACAAAGGCAGACTGGCAGGAAGTCTCTGGCATGTTGGCTGTGGCATCTGCTGCTTTTGCTGAGGCCAGAGAGAACCTACAAGGAGGGTACTGAAAACGTGCAGCTGACAGGAAAAACACAACTGACAGACCAGGGGCCCTCCCTGCCTTCCTCAGCATTCCGGGACAGGGAGAACCTTCCTTAGACCAACGCAAATTTTCTCTGTGTTTCTGTTTCCTGTGACATTGTCGCAGCTCGGCTGCAGGATTGTCGGGCCGCAGGTGGTCCTGTACTGTATGCAGTCCCAGCGCTGTGTCCCGAGAGCCGAGTATCCAGTGTACAACATGGCCATGGCCGACGTGACGGTGTCCTGCACCAGCCTGGAGAAAGACGTCAGGGTAACCCACGCTACGGAGGAGTCGTTTAGCCGGTTGTCGTTGGTGTTTCCTTCAGATGGCTCGTCACTAAGGCGGGAGTCGTGCTGGAGAGAAGTGTAACGTATAGTACATAAGCACATACGTGACCATGGAAGATTTCAGTGGTGTCAATAGGGCAGTAAATGCATGTTTCAGGGATTTTTACTGACTGGTGACAAATCACCTTGCTGGTTTGTCTGCGGCTGTAATGCCACCACAAGCAACATCTTCTGTTGCTGGTTACTCTAAACCACATGCTAAAGATGTACCAGTCAGCAGCAATGGTTTAAAAAGGTATCTCAGAAGTTTACTCTTCATTTATTGCAGTATCTCTTTCTGAGTTATACTACCTAAAATGTCAACCTCCCGTAACGTTTACTCATACAGGATGACGGTAGCATTTTTATCAAGGGTCGTTTTATGCTCAGCTTATCATAAACGCAAATAAAATGGAAATGATATTTGTTGTTTTTTACGGCTTCCATGTATATCCATTTTGTATTTTTGAACAGTTTTTTTGGAGGAAGCACGGACAATTGAAACTCATGGTTCTGGTTTGTTTAAGGTGAATGTGAGCGTGATGTAAGTTCTTTCTTTTTTCTTGATGATCTTCTGTAATTTTTTTCCCTGCCCAGGAAGAAGTTCATAAGTACGTGCAGATGATGGGCGGACGTGTGCACAGAGACCTCAGCGTGTCAGTAACTCACCTTATAGCTGGAGAGGTTGGCAGCAAGAAGTACTTGGTAGCTGCTTCTCTGAAAAAACCTATCTTGCTTCCCTCTTGGGTCAAGACTCTGTGGGATAAGTCTCAGCAAAGGTACAAAAACCCAACCAAAACAGGTTTTGCTTTGGGGACTGGCAATTCTTCTGTGATACAGACTGCTCTCCTTTTCTGGGTGATTTTCCTTGGAAGAAGAAAACGTTTTGTTTCTGCTTTCACTCCCATAGCATGGTGAGGTACACGGACGTTAACGTGGAGGACTACACCTGCCCCGTGTTCCTCGGCTGTACCATCTGTGTGACAGGTTTGAGCAGTTCGGACAGGAGGGAGGTGCAGCGCCTCGCTGCCGAGCACGGTGGCCAGTACATGGGGCAGCTTACGATGAACGAGTGCACTCACCTCATCGTCCAGGAGCCAAAAGGTAGGGCTGGCTGAGTAAACACTCTTCCACTTCTTCAGCTGAAGTAGCGTAAGCAGGCGTAGGAGTTTGAGCTGTCTCTGTCTGCCTCAGTGTGGCTGTTACGAGTGCTGTTGAGGGGACCGCTGTTGGTGGGAAGAGTGACACAGGGTACCCCTGCTTTGCTCTAAGAGCATAAGGAGAACAAAAGAATTAAAAACCAGACACCCAGATGTTAACTAAGGGAAGGAAAAGGGAGAATCCGAGAGGGGATGGAAGAATAAAGAAAAACTGAAGTATTTTCGGAGGGCTGGATAGGGCTTAATTTATATGGCGACTGAAATTGAATTGTAAAGTCATGTTTTTGATCTGGTGTATTCTTTGTGCCTTCTGAACTCCCGCTAAGGTGAAATGGAAGCTCCCTTCCTTTCCTCTTGTGAAAATGAAAGGATTGTAGTTTCATTGTGAGGAGAATGGGAGAGGTTTTCTTTCTTTCCCCAATTTCCCTCCTCTTCCCTATGGGGAAATATCCTGGGATGACTTAAACTTTTTCTTTTCCCTGTTTTTCAAAGCTTTAAAGCTTTTATTTTTTTTTTTTAGTGCCCTGTCATACCTGTCAATTTTGCTCTAACTTTATTTAGAGAATAAATAAGCAGCTTATCAGCAGAGTCCAGGATAACACAACTTGCACATGGAAATCAGCTGTCTGGATTTTTAGGTTTTCTTAATGTCCAGCCATCTTCCAGCGATCACTGTTTGAAGCATTAGCCGTTTAATGACTTGTGATTTTTATTTGAAAGGTCGGAAGTACGAATGTGCCAAAAAATGGAACGTGCCCTGCGTGTCCGTGCGGTGGTTTTCTGACAGCATTAAGAAAGGCTTCTGCCAGGATGAGACAATATATAAAGTAGAGGCTGGATCAAGACCGAGTCATATGCCCAGCACATCAACACCTACAGATCACGCCAGCAAGCCCGATAGTAAGTCAGACCTTTGAAAATCCGTTAAACTGAGGTAGGAAACACTCGTAGTGAGGAGGAAGAGCTGTTTCAGATTCGCAGGGTGCCACTTGCTCTTGCAGTGCTGGTTTGGCAGTTTGGCTTCTGATTCTGCTTGCGCTTAAAACACAACGGATTGCTTCAATGCACTCTGAATGCTCCTTAAACCGTGTGAACAACTGCCTACGACGAAGCCTTGAATTAGGTGTCTGGTTGTCTGTTAGGGGTCTGTGGTGTGTATCTGTAACCCTAAAAAAGCATGACTGTTCATACATATGTAGTTTAAACCAGGGGTCTGGTAAGAGTTTCATCTTACAGCAGCCTTAGCGGAAAACAAATGCTGCGGGCTTTATTACTATTTTTTCTACATTTTTTTCTTCATATATTTGTTTTACTTACTCCACTCTACTAACAGAAGGAAATAAAAAGCATTTTGTAAACAAATATGGCAGCATGAAAGACAGAGCCAGCTTAAACTTGTTTTTCCAAACGCCTGTTGCTGGTGACTGCTGGGTGGGGGCACTGGGTTAGCATGACCACAGAGCACTGGGAATCACGTTAGGTATAATGGGAACTGCATAGAACTCTCTTAAGTCACCGAGCTTCGGGCTGATTTCTCGTTGCTGCAGGGAGGCCTGATTGATTGTTTTTAAGCATGTTTCTGATAGGTGGCCACAGAACTGGAGTAAGAGCTTTGGAAATGGGCCCGTTTGCTGTCTCGTAGGTGTCTTCCACCTGGGAGTAAAGGGGAGGTGCACAAGCGCTCTGGCTAGTGAGAGCGTGCTCAGTCTGCGTGTAATTACAACCCATGGTTTAACCAAGGTTACACTTGCTAGTGCTTTTTGTTCTTCAGACTTTTCATTTCCTTCCAGCACAACCAAATCGTAGGTGGTAGTGTTGTATTCTGTGTTGCGAAGCAGCAGAGCTTGATGAGCCAAAGCTGATGCATCTTTCTGATCTTGTTGAAGATCACGCCCTGTCGGACGTCAGCCACATCTCCAATATCAGTTCGAGTGGCGTTAATGAAACCGCGAGTAGTTCTGCCATGAGCAGCAGGCTGGATCCCCTTCCCGACGAGCTGGAGAACCTGGATATCAGTTCTTTTCAAGCCCCGGAAGATCTGTTAGATGGGTGTCGAGTAGGTTCAACCACGTGTACTCTGAAACGTTCAGGCTTAGCCCTGTGGAAGCAGCTGATGCGCTGGCAACTGCTGCTTGAGTAGATTGTTGTTTCCGTGGTTAGCAGCAAATGCTAGTTTTGTTTTGTGTCCCCAGGCTGTAACTTGTGCGTGTTATGGCATTAGATATGCAGTATAAGTACAAAGCTCTGCATTTCTAGACTTGGGGCTAGAGTTGGGCCGGGGTTTGGCTGGGGGTTTTGTTGTGGGGTTTTTGGTTGTATGACTTTGGCTGGGGATTCACCCCGTTAGTAAATATTGAAGTTTTGCTAGATTAATTTGCAAAGATAAATAAATCCAATTCTAAATGCTTACCATTTTGCTGCTTCTCAGAAGCTGCACGCAGCAAAACAAGGTATACCAAAATACCCTGCTTTATTTTTATATTCTTTTTAACTTTTCTTTCTTTTTCCAAAGCCATTTTTGTCGCTCTGTTCTCTTTGTAGATCTACCTGTGTGGCTTCAGTGGCAGGAAGCTGGACAAGATGAGAAGGCTTATTAATTGCGGTGGTGGTGTTCGGTTTAATCAGCTTAATGAAGATGTTACCCATGTCATTTTGGGGGACAATAATGACGAGCTGAAACACTTTTTGGACAAGACAGCTCACAGGTTATGATAACTAGATGGCTTAAGGTCTACTTCCACCTTGTTTTCTTTCTCCACAACCTGTGAACAAGGAAACGGGTCTTGATTTGGAAATCCTAAATAGTCCTCAACTTAAATGAGGAGACTTGCAGCTGCTGTCCATAAGTACGTCCTCCCGTGCTCTTGAATAATGGAGTTCTTTGGGTAGCTGCAAGTCACCTCACTGAGCAGAAAAACAAGTGGTATAGTTGGTGAAAGGTGTTAACATGTATTTGTTACTGTACGGAGGAGGAAGGATTTGGCAACCCAGCCGTGGCAGATAGAATTTCTGTTACAGAGAATAAGTATGAAATTCCCTGTCCTCTGACTGAAAGAATTAGACCCTGAAGGTTATAAAGTGCTCAAAGCTTGTTCAGTGCTGGAGTTACCAACTCCAGGCATGTGTGCGTACTGGGATTTGCAGAGTGGGACAGAAGGTGCTGAGTTCTGAAGCCTGGTGTAATTTGTTTGTATAACCCTTTATCTTACAGGCCTCACGTAGTGACAGCAAAGTGGTTGCTGGAGTCATTTAGTAAAGGTTATCTACTCCCAGTGGAGAGATACATCCCTCTGAACTACCAGCCACTAGAGAACCCCGTTTTGGAGCAACCGGGAATGAAGTCAGTTCTTCCCAAAAGTAACAGTCTCCTGAAGAAGGAAGCTGCGAAGGTTATAAAGCACCAGGAAGCCGCTGAAGATTGTTTTCTCTCACAGTACGTCAACAGTGATTCTACATTAGGTACGTTCTGGGTTCAGGACACCGTAGGAACCTCAACTGCTGCTAATCCGCATTGGCATTTTGCAGCCTTTGCTCGTCCAAGAGCTATAGCCACACCTAGTCTGTTAACTTCCGTGTGGTGATTCAGAAATCCGATTTAAACAGGCCTAGACAGAACAGTTTCTAGCTAATCCTGGCTGAAAACAGCAGAAAACTGTCACTTCTACATGAGACTGTTTTGAGTTGTCTTTGTTCCTGTCAAGCAATTAGCATGGTTGGTTGGTTTGTTTTCTTTCCTTTCAGATGAAGTTGAAAAACTAACATCCAGAACCTTCACCGATGTGACTCACTTGCCCGTTCAAGGAGGGAATCAATCTTCCACCTGTGACATGCCCTCGGTGGCTGAGGGAGGCTTGTTTGCCACGAAGAGGTTTCTTCTCGTGGGTTTCGGTGAAGAGGACAAGTCCTGCATTGCAGATCTCATCAAGGAGAACGCTGGGAAGGTCCTGCCGCTGCAGAGCAGAACCATCGCAGACTACGCCGTGGTGCCTTTACTGGGGTGCACGGTGAAGGCGACGGTTGGTGATGTTGTCACAAACACGTGGCTGGTAAGGGGGTCACGCTGCCCGTTCCCCCAGAGCTGGACAGCTTTCTCTCAATAACGGGTTACCGAAGGAGCGCGCTGACTAACCGTGGTTTCATCATATGATGTCTTTGTGCTCGCTTTTTCTTGTTTCATGCTTTTTACAGCTTTTTAACTTGTGACAGAAGAGCAAGTCAGCTTTATAGCTCAAAGTCAATAAATATGACCCATTCCAGGATGCAGACCAAGCGCTGGTAGTGTTTTTCAATACTGGGTGACTTGCTGTGAAGCCAGTCTGTAGAGACCCTCAGGTCACGCCTGTAAGGGAGCCTCCAGGGTTGGAAGAGCAGCCACTGAGAAGTTCCGAGTAGTGCCTCAGTATGTCACACCTGACAAAATTCAAATGATCCAGAAAAGATTTTGTCTGATTCAGTGGGAAATAGTTAGTCCGGAGTGTAACGGTGGAAGCAGGTTGCTTGTAAAGTCCAGAACTGCTGTTGCACAGTTGCTGAAATGTTGTTGGCTTTGTAGCTGTTCGACTTGAATTGCATTTTTATCTCTTCCACCACCTTTTTCAGACAACATGTGTGGAACAGCAGCTTCTTTTAGACCCCCAGTCCAACCCACTCTTCACCCCTGTCCCGGCAATGGAAGGAGTCACCCCTCTGGAGGATTGTGTTCTTTCTTTTAGCCAGTTCACCGGTGCAGAAAGAGACTCCCTGGTTTATCTGGCCGAGCTGCTGGGAGCTAGGTACGTCTCCTGTCACCGTTTCTTCTTATTCTTAGCCAGTGTGAGGAAATCTGTTATGCATTTCATTTCTTCTTTTACGGGAGTAACAAATATTGGAGTTAAAGCTCTTTGGGATTCTGTTCATTTACAAAACTAGTGCTGAAGCAATGAGACGTTAATGTATTTTCCTCTCCATTAGTGACATTTAGTCGGTATTCACACAGCCTAATTTCTACCAGAATATGCTCAGACTCCTGTTTCCCAGCAGCTGAGTCTCATGACTTTTTGCTCTGCTCTAGAACAGAGCAAGAAAGTCAGTTTTTCAGATGTCAGGGCACTCACTCTTCAGCTGTCCAGGAGAGGACCGTTGTTCCTCCTCTTCAGTACCGTCTGGTTCCGCCTCATACATAACCAGTGACAGTGCCATTTCTTAGGAGCTGGGGTGGTGAATCACTTGCTCACGATTCATCAGAATCTTTGAAAAACTTTAGGAAAAACATGTTTAGTCCTGAAGTGGCGAAACTGTATCCCTTGGAGTGTCATTTCGTCTGATTTGTGGTCGGTTTGAACCACATTCTTTGCTGGTGAGTTCTCAGTCCTGCTGTGTTCCTGAAAGATTGGGTCCCTGGTGAGAAACTAATACAAAGAAAACTGTTGCTCGTTTGGAAATGACGGCTCCAGAAAGGAATCCAGGCTGTCCCATTAATCTGGCAGAAGGAGGTCAGGCCCAGCGTATAGTTTGGAAATATGGGATATGTGAGGACTTCTGGAATATGAGAAATGTTACGTTTCCATTACTGACAGAAGCAAAACTGTGCTGTGTATCTTCTTGTTGTTATTGTTGTGGCTTGTAGGTGCAGGTTAGGCTGCAAAGTGCACAGCCTCAGATAATTCTACTGGTTCTTTCTGTGTTGCTCGGATGCATTTTATCATAGAATAAATGTGCCCTAGATAATTTTTGTTTATGACTAAATGGATGATTTATTAATCTAATTTTAGGGTCCAAGAATTCTTTGTGCGGAAAGCCAACGCAAAAAAAGGGATGTTTGCCAGCACCCATCTCGTGGTGAGAGAGCCGGGGGGTTCCAAGTACGAAGCTGCGAAGAAGTGGAACTTGCCGGCAGTGACTGCAGCTTGGCTCCTGCAGTCCGCGAGGAGGGGAGAGAGAGCAGACGAGAGTGAGTTCCTGGTGGAAGACGCAGAGGCTGAAGGTTGGTCATTAGCACGATAGGGAATATGGTTGTGTCCTTGTGCTCTTTGTTCCCGGTAAAGAAGGCATGTAGGAGGAATTTCCAGACACCTTCAGAGTATTAGAGTATTTTTTCCAAGTATTTTTCTTCCATTTTTTTTTTCCTGCTGGTGAGTCATGATAGAAATGAAACTGTGTGTGTCTGCTGCCAGCCCCTGGGAGCTGTGGCGTCTTGTGGCTGTCAGTGGGGAATCAAGCTCAGTGTCCCCTTTTTGACACACAGGCTGCTCTGTAGGTTGTGGGGGAGCTGGTGATAGAGCCAGCTTAGCTTCCTACTTGATGAACTTTCAGTCGCTATTTAAGTAAAAGTGTGTGTGACATCTGCGTTCAACAGAAGAATCCCATCACTTGCTTATGTTTTCTTTGTTTCTTTTAAAGATAAGGAGAGTTCTGTTACTCAGCTTAGCAAGACACCAGCAACTGCTAAATCTCCTGATTCAGAACAACCCACTTGCCTCCTCGAAGCTGGAAAAAACCCACCTGTGACCCCTCTTGATATCAGCAGGTTCCAGAGTAAAGCTTTCCACGCTGTCATCTCCCATCACATTGGGCAGACAACACCTCTTGCACAAGGGCAACTGCCCCAGAAAGAACCCTCTTTGCATCTTGATACACCGTCAAAATTTCTCTCCAAAGACAAGCTATTCAAGCCTTCATTCGATGTCAAGGTGATCACCCTTGCAGAGTTTTTAGTTTGCACAGCCAGTGGGGCTGAAGATGTGCATAAATTTAAAACCAGCGCAGAAACCTGCACGTTACCCTTTTTTATGCTGTTAACACACAGAATTTCTGTTTTTAATACAGCCAGGAAAGCTGGCTCTGTTATTTATCTATTTCTAGTTAATGACCTGTGCACTAAATAATTGACTAGGAGTTGCTATAGTGTCCTTAACAAAGCTCTGTCGTGCTCACTGCATCATGTGCTCGTGTGTTCTACACCTCATGCAGTACACAGTCTGTGTCCTTTACACCTAAAGACTGAGAACTGTGACAAGAAGGCTCATAATTGCTCCAGATACTTGGAAACAAGCGTTTGTTTGTTTTGTGATGAAACACTGCTCTCACAAAAGTGAGAATTTTGTAATGTATGCCTGAAAGTCAGTCAGTTGCTTCCCTTTTTTGGCAGGATGCTCTGGCAGCTTTGGAAACTCCACGAGGTCCCGATCAAAGAATGAGGAAACTGAGCACCCCTCTCTCTGAGGTCATCGGCAGGAACTTGAAGCTGGCGCTGGCAAACAGCTCAAGGCAGGCGGGAGCTCACAGCGCCAGCCCTCAGCTGACACCTGCGCAGCCGGAAGCGGTAGGAAATCCAGGGGTTTGCTGGCTTTGTTAAGAAAACGCCGCCGTATCTTCTGTGATTTACGTTACAGGGGAGTTTGTGAATTGTGCTTTGTGATTCGTTGAGTAGAAATCCGTATGACTGTGCATTGCTCAGTGACAGTTAAAGGACGGTAAGTTAGAAGAGTTTCCTCCTGGAAGGCAAAGAATTTTAAGCCCTTCTTCTGCTGTCTGTACTGTACTGCTATCGTGAATATTCAGCAGTTGCTAAGTAACATAGCATATAAATACGTACCAGTTTGGACTTCGAGCTGTTGGGATGAGGGGATTTCATCACGCTTCAGAAATTCCTGATAGGTCCAGATAACCAGAATTAAGTATTTTGCCTTGGACTAAAGTTGGGAGTTCTCTTTTAGTGCACCTGTCTTCTTTCCCGGTCTTTCCTGTTAGGGCAGTGCTGTAGAGCCGGGGCCAGAGAGCTAATGGCCGTCAGCAGGGGAGGGCTGTCACTTCTGATTCTGTAGCTCCTTGTACTTCTTTCTTCACTCCAGCACAGTGAAACACTTCTGTGGCATCAGGTTTGATAATTCTCTGATCTCAGTGTTAGGAAGCGCTCAGTCTGCAATGGAAGGAGCAGAGTGTGTTCCGGGGAGACCGGCTGAGAGTGACTCTGGATTCCTCGTGTGTGGAATGATGATAGTGCTGGGTTCTGACCAGCAAGGCTGGGAGCAGCAAAAGTAGAGAGAATGTGTTTATCACGGTTTTGTTGTTATTGCATGTTTTACTACCTGCTACTCTGAAAAGTGTTTTCTTTATTGGTACAGAAGTCTTCCTAACATGACGCTCCTGGTTTTATCCCTGCTGCTTGAACAGGAAGAAGAGCCCAAGCCTCTGGCCGATGTTGTGATCTATGTTAGTAAAAAGCTTAGCAAGAGGCAGAGCGAGCTGAACGCTGTAGCAGCTTCCCTTGGGGCAGACTACAGGTATCAACGGATACAAGCAGCTTCTAAGCTTCCCCACTGACGTGATACATGCGAATCTGCATCCTAATACGCTTTATCTGTGTGAACTTTTCCTAGAGCAAAGCATTAGATTTCACCATCTTAAACAATTTCTGCTGCAAAATAAAGCCATCCGCTGCTAATGCCAAGTACAGCCAACCTTCCCCGCTGCAGCCCCGGGCTCCGTGTTCTTGTTGAGTCTGTCTTGCAAAGACTGTTTGTCCTGAAGTCTTCTTGAATTGCACAATATTGTCTTTTTCTTTGCTTCTTTTTTGTAGAAAACTATGAAACACGTTTAGCTTTTGGGTGGTTTAAAATGTTAAATCTGATCTGAATTTGTATGTGTTTCTCCCTGGCTCAAAACTAGTTATTTCACAGATGTCAGCATGGCTAAGGTAGTGTGCTTTGAAAAGCCTGGAAAAATAGCTTGTCATGAAGAGAAACTCCAAACTAAGCTTTGGGATTTAAGGCAGAATTCTGCTCCTGCTAAGTCTGATCTGTATATTTTGTTACCGACTTCTCTAATAAGTGTTACCATTCACGATGTGGGTGAAGAAGTTGCCCTTATGCTTGGTTGTAGCTTAGAGGTGCTGGAGATGCTTGCATTAGATAGCAAATACTGGGGGTTTTCTCTTTACGTGTTAGAATCCAGCAGTTAGTTTGTTTGAGCTTCAGGGATCCTCATTTCACTTGCAGCTCACTATGTCCGCAAAGGAAAAAGCGATCACATCCTGGAGCACATGTTCTTGTCAGAAACTGATCTGAAACTCCACGTAAAAAAAACCACAAGCAACCCCCCTCCTCTGCCCTGTGTTTATCAGGTGTAGTTTAGTTTCCTTCAGGAATGCTTTCCAAAGCCATTTGGAAGACGTTGTCTTGTCCTGACACTGAGTGCTGGCGGTTTTGGGGGAGAGTGCAGACTCGTCGCTTAGTTAGGCAGAACAAACCAGGCAAAACAGTATTTGAACATGAACAAGGATAGGGCAACTTCTGAGCTGGATTTCTGATCCTTTTGGGTAGAAATTCTATCTTCAAGTTATATTTCATCCTCTTTTCTAGATGGTGCTTTGATGAGACGGTGACACACTTCATCTACAAGGGGGGACAAAACGACAGCAATAAGGAGTACAAAGCCGTTAAGGAACGGGGCATACATATTGTTTCGGAGCACTGGCTTTTGGAGGTACGGAGCTTGCTTTGGGCCCTTAGGCACAGCGAAGGGAATCGGGGGTTAAAACCAGCCGCGCGGCAGTGGATTTTCTGTTGGGGTGTGTATGAGTAGGAACTGACGCTTTGCATCCTGCTTGGAATTTATTAATTGAATGGTCACTTCTCACTGATTTACTTGTACCTTGTTCTCCATGAAGAGAAAAGAAATTCTCCGCCAGTGAACGTTTCTGCCACATGTTTCCCAGAACAAGAGCCACGTTTTCCTCTTGTCTAAAGTACTTCTTTGGGGGGTGTTTTTATCGTGCTTTTCCTTCGTTTAGGAATCAGTCAGTTTCTCCTCTTCCGTATGTTCACAGAGTGCCCAAGAATATAAATGGCTCCCCGAGTCTCTCTTTCCTCACACGTACAATCCCAAAATGAGCCTGGACATCAGCACGGTGCAAGATGTCGAGCTCCCCTCCTCCAGCAAACTTCCGTCAACCGGGAAACCAGCAGAGGAGGACGAGGTGAATGTGGGATACAAATTCATGTTCTCTGCAGCAGTTTGGATTCAGATAACTGAGATGTTGCCTTAACATATTAATTAAAAAGGTTGATGCTGTGAACTGGGTTGAGCTGGTAGTTTCTAGGAGCTGCTGCAGCGGTTCTTAGGGTTCCTCCGTGTTTGTGCTGTTCCTGTCCTGTGGCGGGGGGGGCACGTGAGCGGT
>NW_010397461.1:464-14970 GCF_000710305.1 Buceros rhinoceros silvestris | reverse complement strand
GGAGTAGCAGTGCTTTTCAAATCGGGAACAACGTAGGTCCGAGTATTTGCCTTCTCTTGTAGGTAGCGAGATCCGAGCTGTGAACGTGCCTCAGTGGACACTCAGACTGCAGAAGAGGTGTTGTCACCGACGCTGCTGTTTGCTGCCTTGCTGTCAGGACAGCGGCAGAGGGGTTAGATTTGCTCTTAGGCAAGATGAACATGGGTTAAAAGGAAAGCCTGAGAATTCTACCTGTCTCCATTGTTTTCAGATTATTCCAGTGGACGAAGATGATGCTGAAGATGATGTAACTACTGACCAAATAAAGGAATCGGTCACTACAGAGGAAGAACAAACTGTAACGAGTGACTCCAAAGGAGGTAAATGGAAATCACTGTTCTGAAACAGTTGTGGAACATCAGACTAAATCTCATACAGATTCAGGTGCTGAGCGTTAAGATCTGCAAGCTGTAGGTGCCTCGTTTGTATTCCAGTCCAGTCCAGCCATCCCTTACTGGTGCTGGGTGAGAAGAGAGAGCTTTGCTCTCTGTTTTAAAGACTTTGACAAACAGCACGCAGGAAAATCACCGTCAGCTGTTGCAGGGTACTGAATTGCGTTTCTTTGGTTTTAAAGCACTGAAGTTTGTCTCTAACATGACAGATGGCTGGTTTAGAACATGCCTTTTTGTGGTACAGATAAGTGTGTTACAGTAAAACTGTGGATACAGGTTGGATCATGCAAAGAAATTCAGAAGCGAGTCAGATGGAGGCCTCTCCTTGTGTCTAGGAGAGGTGACCTGGGGCATATGTTGTTTTCCTTGATACTTTTTCCCAGTTACCTTCTCCTCTCCTTACTGTAGTGTGTTTGTCCTGGTGAGGGGTTGCGGGTGGGAAGCTGACTGGAATTTCAGCTACATTTCACTTGCTGCAATAAAACAGTCTTGATCTTACTGATTTTGTTCCTTCTCTTAAGTTTTAACCCAAGCCCTAGAAATGAGGGAGAACTTCCAAAGGCAGCTGCAGGAGATCATGTCTGCCACATCACTGGTGAAACCCCCGGGGCAAAGAGGCTCCCTCTCAAGGAACGGTTTGGACGGGTCTCCAGTCACGCCCCACAGCACACGCCCTGTGCGAAACAGCCGCAGCAGGGTCTTGGAAGCCCGAAGGTACTGACTTGTGTTTCAGAGCACCTCGTTTTGTCCTCCCTGAGCGTACTTAGACACTCATTGAATCGTGAACAGGTCTCCAGGGTTTTCAGGTGTGTTGTCTTGCTCTGCTGATGTGCTTACGTCACTTCTCTTGCAGTTCAGGATCTTTAGCTGGACATGCTGAAGTCAGAACGTTCTCTTAATGCGCAGTCAGTAGCCTTTGTTTCTCAAAAGATCACAGAGTAGTGTGATTGCTGGGGAGTTTCGAACTGCGTTATGCCAGCTGATTGCTTCCTCTTCAGACGAGTTAGTGTTCGTACAGGCTTTGACGAGAGCAGTGCTACCCTTTACGGCTGATGTGCCCGTCAACACCTTGCCTCCCAGCACGTTAGTCTTCTGCAAAGCGAGGGACCGAGGAAGGTTTCTGTGTTTTCCCTTAGGCAGTCCCACCAGGCACTCGCAGACGTAAACACGGAGCCATCCCAGAGCGAGCAGATCATCTGGGACGATCCCACCGCGAGGGAGGAGAGAGCAAGACTTGTCAGCAACTTTCAGTGGCCAGACAGTCCTTCCCAGTACACGGAGCAAGGTCAGAGTAACACCAGCAAGAACGTGGAGGAGTCTGTCTTCAGAGGACCCTCAGCTGATGCAGAGATTGCTGGTATGGGTAAAACCAGAGGCACAACAGCCTCGTTCTTTGCTGCGCCATCCGCTTGATCTTTGGGACTTCTGTAATACAGTACTGTTTGAATTCTACTAAAAAAACCGGTGACATGTCACTGTACGTGTTGTAGCAGCAGTTGGGTCTTGTCCTTTTAGGATAGCTTCCTTTTTTTTATTTTTACTTACTTTATTTTTTACTTTATCTGTAATTACATTCAGCCAAAGACAAGCCACGCAGTCCCATTTTTGTTTTCACAGCTGTTCCTGAGGCCGGAGATGGAGATTTGACTGCATGCGTGAAGAATCCTGTACGCAGAGATCCAGAAGTGCTGGTGAAAGATCACTTGATCCCCACCCCGCAGGCCCCCAGCATTGCTTTCCCGCTGGCTAACCCTCCTGTGGCACCACAGCCCGGAGAAAAGGTTTGTCATAGGAAGCAATATTTATGATTTGTGTTCTGAGAGAGGTCCTGATGCTTTAAGAACTTTTGGAAGTTAAAAGAGGTGAATATCCGCATTTAAAATCTTGAAGTGGATTAGTTTTGTGCAGTTCTAGTTCTCTTTCCCCCTTTTCTTCAAGATTTGGAACAAATAGTGTTTGCTCAAATAAATACCGCCTGTTTGTTCAGGCAAGCCCTTTGCCCCGTTAGTTCCCGCTGGGTGCCTGAGGTAGGCTTTGGTGTGGGGAGTCACCGTGTGTGTTACCTGGGGCTCCTCCAGCCGCGTTTGGATGGTGGAAAAACGGTTAGGCCTTTGTGTCCTTGGCAGCGTCTGGTTAGGTACAAATGGAAAATTATTTTTCTGCCAAAACCTGGTTTAAAATTCTACTATTTTATCGTGGCATTGGAAGGGGTTGGGGGAATGAGCGTCATCTCTGGCCCGCAGTGCTCAGAGTTCCAGCAGCCACGTGCCTGCAGGGGCGCAGTGTGTCACCTTAGTCACCGGGCAAAGAAAACGTTTGGCAGAGAAGTAGTCAGCTGTCAACTTAATGGTTCCGTCACATCTCCCAGATCTGTTTCTGCATTTCCAGGCTGTTATGGAAGATGAGAAGGCTGAGGAAGAACCAGAAAAACACCGTAAATTTCAGCTGTCGTCCCTTAATCCTCAAGAACGATTTGATTATTGCCATCTGATTGAGGAATTAGGTACTGGCCAGCTGTGAGATGCACAGAATAGCATGTGTCTGTATGGGCTGCTCAGCTGCGGCTCGCGGGGGAAGTGAAAGCTTTGCCATAAAACAGCAACGGGTCTGTCTTCTGGCAGTTTCCTTTTAGCTGTCTCCACAACAGCCTCATTCTTCACTGCTGGGAGTGCCCGGGCTCTGCTGTCCTCTGCCGTGTCCATTCCTGTCTGCGCTGCAGCAGCACTTTGTTTTTATCAGGGCCACTCGTGCCTGGCTGCTTCTTCCTCGCCAGCCTCTGCCCATCTCACTTCCAGGGCCATACTTACAGTGTGAATTTGAGTTCAGTGGAGTTTCACCCAAATTCACGTCATTCTCGCCTTGCCTTGATCTCTCCTGTGGAGCAGCGTGCCCCTGAAATAACTGGAATTGAATTCCTTCCTCCGTTCAAGGTGGAACAGTACTTGAGAAGCAGTGCTTTGATCCGAGCTGCACGCACATCGTTGTGGGACACCCTCTTCGGAATGAAAAATTCTTGGCTTCGATGGCAGCTGGGAAGTGGGTGCTGCATCGTTCCTACCTGGAGGCGTGTAGAGGAGCTGGCTGCTTCGTTCAGGCACGTGCCTTTTTGCTGAGAAACGAGTGTGTGCTTCCTTTTCATGGTTTTTTTTTTCCTTACTTTGCACTGCTAGGAAAGGGCTTAAGCTCTAGGAACCACTTAGCGGTTTAGGGGGCCTGAGGCTTGGGAGTTTCAGCGAGTCCGAAGTCTGAGGAACTTTTGGCAAGCTTTTCTCTGAACGCCAGTCCTGGGCCAGGCGCCTGGTGCCGGATAAAGGGAACAGCAGGATAAAGGGAACAGCAGTGATTCCCAGAGCTGCTGCTGGCAGTGGACGCTGGAGTGCCTCTTGGTAACTTCTCCATGCTTCCACTAAATTTACCTGCATCTTGTTACACCAGGAGTTAAATCGTGGATCTTCTCAATAAATGAACATAGTATAGTTTTAAGCGATCCAACTCCCCATCACTATCTCTTCCATCTCCTCACCTCCCTAGCCCTTAGTCCCTGGCTCTCCTGGTCTGGCAGCTCCTTCACGTGCATTATCTAGTCAGTGGTGTCCAGAGCAGCATGTTGCTCTGCCCTGCTGTTGAGTTCCACGGCAGGTAACTGCAAGAGGAATCTGGCTGCGTACGTGACGTCGTGTCACAGTGTACCTGAGTTCCCTGAGATAGGGATGTGCCACTAAGAGCCATGTCTCTAATTGTACCTAGACCTGCTTTGGCCTGATTGATAGCATCAATATATAAAGCTAGTGAGAGATGGGATCTGTTCTGAAGGGGTGGTTTTTTGTTTCCTTTTTCTTTTTGGTGTGATTTTAAAAAAAATTTCTGTTTCTACTATGTAATTCACAGTTATGATTGTTGCAGGAAGAAGATTACGAGTGGGGAAGTAATTCCATACTTAATGTTTTGCCTGGAATCAACGTAAACCAGAAGAAACTAGCGCTTGCAGCCATGAGGTGGAGGAAAAAAATTCATAAGGGGAGGCAAGAGACGGGCATCGCTGAGGTATTTCGATACTCATGTAGAGTGTGGGTGGACGGGACAGGGACTGTCACCACCAAACTCTGGAACTTAAACTGGCAGGGCACAGCATTGCGCCTAGCTGCTAAGAACGAAAAGGCTTGGCTGGGCGATGTTTCTGCCAGGAGTGTCTGGTGCTCTGGAGAAAACACTCGTGGCTGGGGTCTGTGCAGGGGTGGGTTTCCCCGGGGATGGTGGTGACCAGCTGTACCCTGTTGGGCCAAGACTTGTACTTCTCTGCCATTTTTTCTGCCATTTACACTTAAAAGTAGGTGACAGCAAATCTTTACTGGACAGATATTCCCAAAAGGGGCAAATTCTAGACCCATTAAGTCTTTGTACGTGTTAGTACCAACATACTTCGGACTAAGTGGAGTCTTTTATCTAGGGAGCTTTCAGCGGCTGGAAAGTGATCCTGAACGTTGATCAAACCAAGGAAGCGGGATTCAGGCGCCTTCTGCAGTCGGGAGGAGCAAAAGTAAGTCGTTTTTTTTAAAAATAATTTAATGCATATGTGGGGTTTTTTTTCTCTCTGTCAGACTGCGCTGGGCGTTTTCCATGCGAGTAAAAGGTCTTCACCAACAAAACGTGAGGTGGTGGCACAGAGCGCAGCTCTAAGCGGTGGCTTATTTCCCATCGGTTTGCTGGTTAATGAGGGGTTGGGAGCTGCCTTTGTCTTGGGGAAGAAACACAAAACCAAACTCACTTTCGTCTGATTGTAGGTGTTGCCTGGCCATGCTGTGTCTCTCTTTAAAGAAGCGACTCACCTCTTCGCCGATTTCAGCAAGCTGAAGCCGGACGACCCCAGGGTGAACGTGGCAGAGGCGGCGGCCCAAGGAGTGCGCTGCCTCAAGCCGGAGTACATCGCCGACTACCTCATCCAGGTGCGTGTGCCCGGGGCTGCTCCGCGCACTCCCCACCCACCCCGTGGGCGACGGGCAGGGCCCTCGTCCCCAGCACCCCAGTTGGGAGCCGTGGCCACAAGCACCAACGCCAAGTGTTTTGGTCCATGGCCTTGAATCCTCGCTGTTAAAACTTGACTTGTTCTAGAGGGAACGGGTGCAGGACAGGGCACTTGCAAGACTCATTGTGAGTCTTAGAAGATGAATGAGCTGTTTCTTTCTTCTCAGAAGCTTCTTGAACTAAACCACTGTTTTTCCCTTCCTCTGCTGAAGGACCCCCCTCCCCCAGTGGAGTCCTACTGCCTGCCTGAAGCTGGATCCCACCTTTGGAGTAACAGGGAACTTGGACCTGGGTTATCCCAGAAAAGAAAAGCACGGGGAGAGACAAGCGGAGTGAAGCGGTCCCGAGTACACTGAGCGAGCTCTGTGCTTTTGAGTTGTACAGTTTTAAATTCCTATTTATATTTTTTCTTTCTCACCACAAAAATAAAAGCTTTGAGGCCACTTGTAACTTGTCCTGAGATTGAAATAACTTCACAGTAATACTCATGGGAACGATTGCTTTGGTTACCAGCAGCGTCTAAAAATACGACACGAACTCACCCAAAAATGCTTTTTCTCCAAACTGTCCCATTAATGATTTTGTTTAGTGGCACTATAATAGTTACGAAATACTTTGCAAGATGCGCCTCACCCCTTTTATCGATGTGCTGGGACAGTGCCGGGTGGTGAGTGCTGGTGCCTTCCCACGCAGAGGTGGACTTGGCTTTTACTTGAAATTTTCCTCTTTTGGTATTTTCTACTGGGGGAGGAAAAGGGAACCTGGACAAAGAAAACTGGCTGGTGCATTTTTGTACCGACAGGGTGTAATCAGTCAGTGGTTTCTCTAAATCAGAGGCGCTGCCGTTCCAAGTGCTAATGGATCTGCTCAGCAAACACTGCAGAGGTGAAGTTTGCCTGCCCACATTTGAGCCTGCAGCACGAACAAAGCCCTCGGTTTGCAGCGGAGGGAGATGGTTTTAGCCAGACAGATGCAGCGTCTGCCGGGCGGTTCGCCCTCTGAGCAGCTGTGGGGTCTGGGTCTCTCTTTGCCAAGCTCCCCGTGTGCGAGGTGCGCTGTGTTGGTGTGGGCAGCAGTGTCTGTGAACTCGGCGGTGCTGTATTTAACAGCAGGAGCGGCTGCAGCCTGCGGGAACAGGAGCACGCCATCCAGCTGCACAGCCCCGGTGGAGGTGTCTGGGGACACCGCGACAGTCTGTCTCACCCCCCTCTGTGGTTTCAAAGAGGGGTATGTTCTATTTTTATTTCCTAGCTGCTGACTACTGTTTTACAAAGTCTTCGGATCAGCGTCAGGTGCAGATACAGCAGAGTGAGAGCCACAAGCACCCAAGAGAGGCTGTCTGGAGACCCTCGCTCTGGGCTGGGGCCAACAACCGGAGCTGGTGGGGGCAGGACGAGGGACCCAAGCTGTGGAGTCTCCAGGTGAGAGAGAACAACCTGCCTTTCTATACACAGCTGCTGTCAGTGAGCTCCTCGGGATGGCCTGAAGGGGTTGTTGGGGAGGATTAAAAGCTGCCAGTGGATGTGGGGGGTTGATTCCTTCTGAAAAGTGGGATTTGTGTCCGTCAGCAAGGGCTTAGGCTGGGGCTAGACTGCTGTGTCTACAATTAAGAGTTTATTAGCAAATACGTATCGGATTCCCTCCCGCTTTGTACATACCTGATTATGTATCTGAAAATTAAATACCTGGCTAATTTTCTACATATTCCCCCATAAAGCCCATACTTACCATTAAAACCAAGTTGTGAAATTAGAAGCTGAGGACAGTTTGGGAACTTGCAGTCAGGTGACAAACCATGGGCTGTGGCTCTTCATAAAAACGAAGAACTCCAGGAGGATTTGGCAAGAGTGAGTGTCCTGGGGCTCTGGTACAAGCTGGCCCCGCAAATTATGATGTATTCATTTCTCTGGCCACGTCAATATTGGAAATAGTAACATCACTACCCAAAAATGATCTCCTTGGAAGCACACAAAGCCCTATTAGTCTAAAAAAAGAGTCATCTGCTCCACTGTCGTCGTGGTATTTGACAGAAACCCACAAGCAAACTGCTCGGCCGGGCTGAAATTCAAAGGCCAGAAAGATGCAGCTATGGCAGCAGCTCTGCGAAGCGAACGCCCGCGCGTGCAGCCCCACCAAGGGCGTCTGTGCCTGACCTCCACCACACGGGTGTCTTGGCCACCGTGAGTGGAAAGGTTCCAAGATGGGGAGAAACGAATCCTCCTGGCATTTATCCTCAGCTCCAGTAAATACAGAGGCCAGACTCCTCCGGCAGGTGACTGGGAAGTCTAACTTCATTCGAATTATGCAGGTTGTGGCATTCTGACATTGCTTGAATCAGACACGTCTCTGAGAACCACGAATCAAACTGTTCCCTTCCCAGGAAGTGCTGGGCACAGAGTGTTCCTCAGCGAGTGGGCAGCTTTACGGCTGCAGGTTTCACTCTGCTTTAAGCCAGAGGACGTCAAACGGAGCCTTTAAATAGGAAATGAGGACCGACCCCACCACACAAGGTTCAGAGGCTCCCGAGGCGGCACAGGGCTGCGTTTCACCGACGGGTACCCAGGACCTCGTGTCTGCAGCTGACAGCCCCCGCTGCGGAAGCGGCCCTCCAGCAGCGCTCTGGAGGAATGCAGAATGCAGCGGCCGCTCTCGGCACGCCTGGAACGCACCCAACCACAAACCACACCACGGGGGCACGGAGGCCTCCCGAGTCTCAGGAGCGCCAGGAGCTGCCAGGCGCTGCCTGCCCACGCTTCAGGCAGGCGGGACGACTCACGGTTACAGGGGAGACAGGGACAACTGCCATTTTGATGGTTGCTGGCAGCGATAATTAACATGAGAAACCGTAAAATAATTTAACATTCTGATTTTTTCCTTTATGCCTCCGAAGGAACCTGGAATGAAACGCTTCAGGAGAGCGGATGAGGGACTCTGGTGACAGCACCCATCCAGAGGTTTGCGTTTCTCATTCGTTAACTTAGCAGAGCTAGTTCTGAGTGGGAAGCAGTAAAGCTTCACTCTCTCTCATTCCACCATCTTCTGAGAGCCGGCCGGCGGGGGGGGTGGGGGGGGGAAGGTCCTCTGGCAGGCAGCACTCCAACCCTGTTCTGAGCTCATAAACACGGCCCACCCCCGCCCAGGGCTGGCTCCCCACACCACGGCTGCCCCTCAGGAGACCCCAGCGCTCCGCATCTCCTCAGCCAGAGCTAGAGCTAGCGGTAAAGACTCCTCAGACGCCAGAGCCATGTATATGTCCGCTTTATTTGATTGGAAACTGTTACAGGGTTTTCTTGAACTGCCAGAATTCATGCCCCAAACCTCAGATAACGATGGCACAACGGACAGTCTCCTCCACCCTCACACAGCAGACTAGAATGGGTTCACGTGCAGTGGTGATCTCGATCGCTTCAGAGCATCGGGAAAAGCGTTGTCAGACTTCGCGTCTCTAGCCCATCGAGGGACATGTCCATTTACCATGAATTCCACAGAAATCTTTAGTGACAAATCAACAGTTTTGCTGGCAACAAGGTGTTTGAGGAACGTACGTGGCTCAGAGTCCAAGGTGTTGGTATTAGTCTGTCAGTGGGGTTGTTTCCAAATGAAGTCTCCAACTCTCAGAGCAGTCTCTTGAGCCCTCGCTTGAACAGCAGCTTCTAGCAGAGGCTGAGGGACAGTGAACTCTGCATGGGCAAGGCCAGATTTAGGGTGCACATGAACGAGGTGAGACCCCAGCCCCAGGGAAGCCAACAGCGAAATCCCCGTTGGCCTCCGAGAAGGAGATTTAAAGCGAGTCAGCAGTGAGTCGAAGGGAACCCTGCACTACCCTCACCTTCCGCACACCCCCCGTGCTCCCACACCTGCTGGCAGGGCTCGGGCTGTCCCCTCGCTCCTCTTGCCATTGGCAGCTCTTGGAGACGTTTGGTCTGTTTTTTGGCATTGACTCGGAAACCTCAACACTGGAGCATGCCACTACTGTACTTCGCTGCGCTTCGCTTCTGGTGTAAGAGTTCAGGGAAGAGAAAAACGGTTACAGCGGGTTTCTCTTGGTACTCGACAGGTTTCGTTCATCAGGTCAGGGATGGGCAATGGCCTGTACTTGTAGGCTGTCGGTGCCGCTCTGCCTGCTCTCACCGAATTAAGCCAGAGGTGACAACTGAAAGAGGCCGCTGCCTCCCGTGATCACCAACCATCCTGACTGGGAATAAACACCATTTATGGGTTTACTTAGAGGATTTCTGCCTCAGAGAGCCTGCGTGCCTCACAGAAGCAGCCATACAAGAAAGGCCTACCAGCTTCAGCGATCCCTCTGCGTACCGAGTAACTGCTCGTCGAGGAACAGCTACCCTTCGATAGCGCGTGGGACAGAGGAGCAGTGCTGATCTCCTATCGCCACTGCCACGCCTCTCGTTTTTAAAAAGAGATTCTGAAGGCTGTGGCAGGAGCCCGGATACCTCTGTGTCAAATCAAAACTCTTAGCGCTGTAGAGGGAGAAGGACAAACCTCACGGTGAAACCCAAGATGAACCTGTCTCACTACACCATCTCAGCGTTACTTCAGTACGCTGCAGTTTGGGGCCGGAAACAAGGAGAACAGAAAAAGAGAAAATGCTTAAAGAGACAACTGCGAAATGGCCAATGCAAACAGACCGCTCACACCCATCGCTTCTCCCGGCGACACCGCGTGGGTGTTCGCTGCGCGGCGGTTCCTTCAGTACAGCTGTCTAAACAGGGACACAAACTACAGCTCTGTTAACCTGGCTGGTCCCCGTGGGCCGGGACGCCCCGGGAGCCTCGAGCGGGCCACGGCTACACATGAGGGATTCCGCAGCAGGGGAACAGAACGGGTTTGTCATTAAGGTCACTTAGATCTTGGTTAGAGCAAATTGGAACCAAATGGCTGACTTCTGCAGGGTTTCTGACGGGAATCCAGGAGAGCTGGTTTCAAGTTTCAGATGGCCACTAAAACAGCTGTAACCTTCTCTTCCAGAAGTTGTGATCCACATGGTGTCCACAATGAGTGCAGCAAGTCTGAGGTAGTCAACCTGTACGAAGGCTCAGTATCTGAACATAAAAAGATTTGGAAATGACCACTGGCTGTAGGGATCTTTCTGAGCAACTAAAGAACACTGATGACGCTCGTTCAACCATTTACATTAATCTGCCCCATATCCAATGGAGAAGCTGGAACACATTATGCTTCCACAGTGCAGGAGAACCAATCACTTACATCAGAGCAGTCTGCGCTTGCTGCAGCAGATCCAGCAGAAACAAGGTGGCATGTTCATCATAGCCGTTAGCTGCGGTTTAGTTACCTTAGGAGGAGGGTTACCGAAAAGCATTCCTGAATTGTACTGCGGGAGCGGCGCTACTGATCCCCCAGCACCGCGTACTGGTTGTCTAGCTGAAGTTTAAGTGCCTGGTTTTTTGAGACCTCATCCCTACCTCTAGATTTGTGTTTTACTACTTCAAAGCTCTTCTCCATTTCTTTATCCCTAAGGGAAAAGAAATGTAATCAGTAAATACCACTAGCTTTTGTACTGTGAATTTCCAGTTGACTTCCACCCCATCCCGACAAAACCATCCTTAAGAGAGCACGAAGGTCGAGAGGTTTAACTGCCAAACTCTCCCAAGCACATCTTGTAAAACCTTCTCTCCAGAATCGAGTTCATCACCCAGCACAGTTCTGATCACACTCTACACTTCCATGTTCTCAACAGTAAATTTAAGTGCATTTATGAAAAATAGGCTTTAGAAAGCAGAAGCCCTTTTCTGGAAAGCTCACTCAGAATTTCACTGTAGCTCAGTTTGCACCATTCAAATCCCAAAGCATCAATGACAGCATCTGCCAAGCAGACAAAGCCACATCAAAAAACCCCCAAACAACCCAGAAGGAACAAAGCTGCTGTGAGGCTGCAGTAGCTGGTGACACAGCGAGCAGGGAAAAAACCCAAACGCCACATGCCTCCCAATCGGGAGTCAGCCTGGCTGTCTCCTCTGTAGGGAGTGAGCTGCGGGGAAGGTCAGAACGGGATGAGACTCAGGTCTTCAGCTCCACCTCAGCAGAGTCTGGGGGCTCACTGCTGCAGAGCGCAGCTCAGACGCAGTTTTGCTGCTCTGTATTTGTGCTAATCCCCCCTCCTCCGCGTAAGCTGCCAGCTCTCTAACGAGCAGAGTGTGTGCAGACATCCTCCTCACGTCTACTGGCGGCCTGGCAGAGCCCGGCCACGGCTAGCAGCAGCTCTGGAGCCGGATACCTGCACCAGGGCAAGCCCTCAGCAAGCCCCAGGCGAGGCACCGGGCTGCCTCACCGGGCTGCGTCCCGCAGACGTTCTCATGGGCAGCCCCTCGAGCTGAACGCAGCTGCGACCTCGCCCACCCCCCTCTGCCGAACAGGGATTTCGGTTATTTCTTTCCTCTGGGGCCAGGTTCAGGCTGAAGCCCTGAGCTAAGGGCCGGAGGGGGCAGTGAAGGGACACTCCGGGGAATGCATGCCGTGTACTCACTTTCGACTGTCGACGAGCTTGGCGGTGGACTGCAGTGATGGGAACTGCGTATCGCTGTAGATCTCGGGGGGTCCTTGCTGTGCTCTCCGGGGCCTGCCGCCCTCCCTGGCGCCGGGCGGCCTGTACACGCCTCCAGTCTGCACTGGTTCTGGGGTTTCTGTGACTGGGTAGAGCGACAACACTTATTAGACAAGAGAATAAGCTTGTGTTCACATCTGAAACACGAATCCCACCAATAATAAAACGCACAGTCTTGCAAGGGTGTTTTTGCACCTTTAAAGCTCTGAAAGGAAACATTTCAGACAAGGTGCAAAATGGGGTGTCACCTAAGGAGCCTACACTTAGCAGTCAGTAAAAACACGGCTCCAGCCTCACGGAGCTCAGGGAGCAGAAGCCCTCACCTCCCGTCTCCTCTCTGCAACACGCTGGCAGCTCACGTTCAAAACCAGAGATGTGAAGTGTACTAGCAACCACGGAACCCTGCTCTAGAGCTGCAGACAGCAGGTACCGGCTGCACGCCACTCTGCTGCCAAAGCAGAGCTTCTGGGTCAAGAGAAACGCTCCCATTTTCAGACGGCACAGCAGAGGGATCTCCCTCAAAGCTGGACTGTCCCACCCTCCCTTCGAAGTTGGAAATAACCCCCCTCCGATGGTGTTTACGTCCAGTGTCTGGAAACAGGACAACCAGCTTGGTTCCTTCGACCCCTCCAGGGGTTTTCTCACTCGTGAGGTGTGAACGAGCCAGCGGTGTGTCAGGAGGTGCCCCAACAGGAGCTGCTCCCTGAGCTCTGCCCTCCTCTGAGGGGAGCACCCTCACTCCACCCCGCACTCCTGCGAACAGCAGGAAAAACTAACAACTCCAAGTGACATTTACCAATTGGTTCAACGACAGGTGCTGGTGCAGGAGCCGACTTGTTCCACGGACCAGATGATCTGTCTACACCACCACCAGTCTCCTCCCAGTTGTCACCAGCTTCTTCTTCCCTTTTTTCACTTTCATCATCTTCTTTTTCACTGTAAGAGAGAAATTACAAGGAGTGTTTTACAAACAGAGGTTTAAGACTTGCCAGAGGTTCCACAAGCGCCACAGACAAGCCCTCACACTCCTGCGCTGAGGATACTAGACCGACCCAAACTAGGTTAGCCCGCCAGCACCGCACTGCCGCTGCCCCCCGAACAGTTCTGGCACACTGCTACAAAACCTCGCAACGGAGACAGAGGGGAGTTCTCCATTCCCACTGTACTAAGTGACCAGATAAACTGATTTCTTCTTACTAAGGCACCTGGGCACGAGGGACTGGTGAGAAGATACAGCAGGAAAGGGCTACGAGTCCAGCTTCCCTACAGCGCTTCAGTCCAGAGGAAGGAAGTGTGGAAAAGGAGGAAGTGCTTACACTGGAGAGAGACAGAAAAAAGAGGTAGTACCTTATTTGCATGGACTGAACTCTAAGACCACTATAATCGACTTCTTCCTTTTGCTCAAACTCCTTCCAGTCGTCTTCTTCCTGCGAGAAGAGAGACATGGAGGTGGTTAACTCTGCACCCCCCAGGAGGGGAGAAGAACGTGACTGAGATAACACAAAGAGAACTCGTGGTGGAGGAGCAGCTCCACGGGAAACCGACCCACGGGCCCACTGCCCGCAGGGAAGGGGTTCCACCCCCTCCTCCCCAGCTCGCTGCGTGTCACCGAGGACACACTCATGAGCTCGCTGCGTGTCACCGAGGACACACTCATGAGCTCGCTGCGTGTCACCGAGGACACACTCATGAGCTCGCTGCGTGTCACCGAGACACGCTCGTGAGCTGGCCTGAGCTCGCTGCCACAGCTGGGAATCGCTCTGGTGAGAGCGGCGCACATCAACCCCGCAGCCGTCCAGCAGGGCCGTGCTGTCAAGACCAGGGGAACACAAGGGGCAGACCTCGCCCTTTGCTAAGAGTAGCTTTAACCACAGCTCGAATGCACACGCAGCTCTGGATTTACTTTTCCATCACCCACTTCATGAGCCCTGTCCTCGGACCCTCCACACCACCAGCCTCTGGCAGGAAAGGTCTGACCTGCTTTGAAGTCACAGCAGAAGGAGAAAGTGACCCCACGTTACTGCGCCATCTGCTGCAGACTCCGGCTCTTGGAAGAGCTCTACCATCTTTTAGGTTTCTTACATCCCCATCTCCATGGAAACATCACCGCTTCCAAACAAACGCACCTTCCACACTTAACGGTCTTTATTTCTAACCCAAGAACAAGCTTCAGTCAAAACCAGGTACTATCGTACAAGCAGCTCAGCAGCAGAGCAGCTGTAAGATTACCACTGGCCTCGGTCTCCCCAGAGAGCTACTGCGGGTATCGAGCTCCCCACACTAAACGTTAGGAAAGAGTAGTTATTTCATCATCTTGTTCAGCCTTGAGGCAAGACGGCTCGGGGGGACCTTGTCCCACGTCACAGTCCGTACAGGGTGGCTGCAGAGAAGATGGAGACTCCCTTTTTACAAGGAGTCCCATGGGGAAGGCAAGGGGTGACGGGGACGAGTCACTCCTGGGGAGGCTCTGGGA
>NW_010397461.1:0-252 GCF_000710305.1 Buceros rhinoceros silvestris | reverse complement strand
TTTGGACGGGGCTTTTGCCAGAAAAGGTTGGCCCAGACGATCCTTGAGGCGCCTCCAAGCCGGTGTTGTGCGATTTTTACATTTATTTAAAACACACACAGCACGGCCAGGTATAACACACCAGCTCAGCTCCAAGCACTGCAGCTGCTCCTGCGCGCTCGTCTCTTCGCTCTATCGCGGTGCGAGATCCCGTGGCTGTAAGCGGCCCCCCGCTGGCAGCGGGGCCGGGCGCTGGGCGTTCTTCGCCTGCGG
>NW_010397460.1:12607-13053 GCF_000710305.1 Buceros rhinoceros silvestris | reverse complement strand
AGGAATGCAATGGCCAAGGCTTTCAAAAGTCGCCTGTGAACTTCAGCAAAGTAGTTTCAGATATCTCCAAGGGACCTATGCACAGGAAACACAGAGCTCTTGAGCTTCCAAAAATCTGCTCTCTGCAGGCAAAAGAGGAAGGAAAAGGAAATGCGGGGCTCCAAAGGACTTGCTGCTCTTGAAGATGCTCAAGACCAGCTCTTGCAGGAAAGGATTTGCAGAAAAAGATGTGTCAGGGAAGGCTGGAGATAAGGCAGCCAGGAGGAAGAAGGATAGATTGGTGTGTCAGTAAGGAAAATGCTGACTACTTTTAATGCTTAAACTTGCTGGGGTATGACTACTAAAATAATAATGTGCTTGTCCAGCTCCAGGAGAATTTTTTCACCCTCAGCAGCCGTAAATGGGGAATATCCCCGGGCTCCAGCACAGCTAATGGTCTCACACAG
>NW_010397460.1:11666-12493 GCF_000710305.1 Buceros rhinoceros silvestris | reverse complement strand
ACAGGGGCAGCAGCATCCACTTCGAGCCAGCTATAAAGAAAGAGGAGCTAAGGGGGAGACAGCCTGTTCGTCCTGAGCAGCGTTTTAAAAAATCACACCAAAGGAGAAAATGAAGAAAATGTTATTTCCTGTGAAATGAAGTATTGCACCCTGTAACAGGAAGGGGGGGGAGGGGGGGAATCAAACCCGAAGCAAGCTAGCGACTCAGTTCATAAATACGGGAGAAGGTCAGCTTCCTCCTCACCAATAACTCAGTCCCACGGGAACCGAGCGTGGCATTTGATATAGGGCAGATATTTGATTCCTTCCTCTGCGTGGGAAGGCCGACACGCGCATCCTCCACCCCTTCGTCCACCTTCCCCACCATGGGCCAGCTTAGGTCCCTTCTGCCGACCGTCCTGCTTCAGCAGCAACATAAACCAGTTTAAAATCCACTCCCTCTTAACACTGAGCTGAGGAAGGGAGTATTTTTCACTGTGTTTGAGAACTGGCAGTGGCTGTAAAACTTTCTGCCTCAGCCCAGCAACAACGAGACCTTGGAAGAGGCTAATTACGGGTGGCAAAGTAAGTCACCCACTGGCAGAGAGCAGTGGAGAAGAGACAAGCGAGCACAAACCTGCACCTGGAGACCTTTTTGCTGATTTTAAAATAAAGCTGATTCTGCTGCTTGTGTTACCAGGGAAGAAGCAAGACAAGAGAAAGGAAAAACACTGAGCGAAACTCCTGTGTGGAAACCGCTGTGTTTTCTCTTCCAACTCACTATTGCTTGTCTAAGGAGCATGGTCTTCAGGCATCGCACTGTAACTTCTGCATATACTTGTGCAGGT
>NW_010397460.1:8313-11554 GCF_000710305.1 Buceros rhinoceros silvestris | reverse complement strand
AAAAATGTCCCACACGCCCACAGAAGGAAGGGAGGCAGAGCAGGAAAGCAGCCCGTGCGGCCACTGGGAGGAAATGTGGCTCAACGCACCCCATGCATCAACCAGTGGGAGCCTCAGGGACATCTGCACAAGCACAAGTGTTCGAACGACCAAGGACTGAGAAAGCAGATTGTCACCAAGCTGCAATCTGCTTGGGAACTCCTCCGGGCTTGTAGCACCTTGTGCTGTCCCACTCGAGTGCTCATGACCAAGCTCCAGCCATGGAGGGATGAGAAGTGGTGCATGACCTTCATCCTCTACCCCTGACAGTCCCTCGGTGACCTCTTGGCAATCAGCAGAGCCTGGATCAGCACCTCCTGAAAGGCATTAAAGCAACTGAGCTCACAGGAAACTGCAATCCCAGACACAAAGGTTTGTCCAAAACTACACCATTTATTCCCAGTCCTGTGGTGGAGCAAAACCTCAAACAGCGTCCTTCCTTCCCTCTCCACCCTACAAGCTAGGAAAAAGTCCTTTCCTACCAGTGCCTGATCAAAGGATGTTGGAGGAAAATAGAGAACTGGGCTTGCCCTAAATGCCTCCTAACTCTGGCTGTGCAGCAAGGCTGCTCTTTCCTCTCCAGAAATCTCATCCTGGACCTTTCATGAACTGTGGGCAAAATTGGCAACAATCTGGGAAAGTTGCAGCATGAACAGATTGCCCAGAGAGGCTGTGGATGCCCCATCCTGGCAGTGTTCAAGGCCAGGCTGGACGGGGCTTTGAGCAACCTGGTCTAGTGGAAAATGTCCCTGCCCGTGGCAGGGGCACTAGGTGGTCTCTAAGGTCCCTTCCACCCCAAACCATTCTGTGATTCCATGATTTTTCTAATCATATGTATTTTGCATTTGTGTGTAGAAACGTGGATATCAATGTCCATTTTTATGCATATGTATAAAACATACACACACACACATATATGGATGCATGTATGTAGTTTTATTTCAGAAAAAAAGAGACCACAACTACAACTACAAAGGAATGAGCGAGCTGGGCATGTGGCGGTAGTACGAGGCAACCCAAATCCTTCTTACACTGCAGGACAATCAAGACTTCTTCTCTGAAATCAATGCAAAAAAAGGCCCAAACAGCTGGGAAAAGGGTGATGCATGAAAGAAGCTGCCTTTTCTCCGGCTCATGCATAACATATCATGTGTGTGTGCTGCAGATGAGTCAAAGTCTGAGGGCTGCCTTGTGTCAGCCATTGACTGTGCCAATGACAGCAGTTCCCGACAGCCTTTAATAACACCACTTACAGGCTCCGGAGCAGGCGGGCAGGCAAGGGAGGAGGAGGCGGCGACCGCTTCTTTTGGAGGCTGGTGCACAAATTGTCCCATGTCCTTGCCAAAATGTGTTATAGGCACCCGCTGATGGCTCCGTAATTGCAGCCCACGCTGTGATGGGTTATTCTAGGAGGTGACAGAGGGCGCAGCTGGGAGAGTACAAGGGTATAAAGGTAATACAGGGGGTTGCCATGGCCAGGAGGACATGCTGGGGTCAGGCAGGGGTGGACCACATGGTGGCTTTGAGGGGACTCATCCCTACTGCATTTCCCAGCACAACACAAGGTACCTCCATGGGTTCTCACTGCCAACACCCAGGTTTGCACTGGGAAGCAATCAGGCGTCAAGGAGTTATCTTGACTTTCATGCAGAATAGGTGAAACAGAGGGAAATATGTAGAGACAAGCACACCAAGAACACTCAAGCCCTGCTGCCCCTCTGTGCCTTGGTTCCCCGGTGTGATGGTGGAAATAAGGCCCCACCAGGTCTCACAGATGCTGGAAAACTCACCCTTGTGAAGGTGCTGAAAATTCTCAGCTTAGTCCAGAAATGGAAAGCTTGGGGAAGAGCTTCGGAGCACATCATGTTCTGATTGTTTACTTTTCGAAGCTAAGGAGAGACCTACTTCACACACCGCCTCCCGGAGAGGCGGAAAAAAATCAGGCATGTAAAATAAGAAGGAAATGGAAATTGGCTTGATAGCTCCTTCCCCTTCCTAATGGGTGATGCTTACCTAATTATGCCTGCTTGCCATTTCCTTTCCCTGCTTTCTCTGAGATATTATGCAGAGAGGAATTTGTCCTAAAAGTTGTTACTTTCATTCAGAGACATCCCTTTGAGCTGTTTGTCTTGCGAAGGCAGGCAAGAGCAACAACTCCATTACAAGGGAGGAAAAAAACCCTCCTGAATGGCTCTGACAGGCTTGGTCTTAGCATCCAGCTCCTGCTGCACATGGCTCGCCTCTCTGGCCTCCCTCCTCCATCCCTCACCCAGGCATGCTTCATGCCTCCTCCCCTTGCTTGGCCAAGGTGAGCGGCTCCTGGTCTTGGAGCCACCGTGGAGGCCGGGCAAGGAAAGCCAGAGGCTGCGAAGATGCTCCGAGTTCCAGCAGCCAAAATGATTCTGCCCTCAGCAGGGATTTGAAGGGATACCTGAGACTTGGTGGTCTCACGGTCCCATTTAGTGCTACACTTCATTGCACCAGGAGCAGGGGAGGGGTTGGTACGTGCAGGGCATGCAGGAGCATCTCCCACCAGGATGCTCCCACCACTACAACAAAGATAAGCTGGATGCAACCCTCCACTAACGACTGAACACTGTGCTTGCTGGATAGGTCACAGGGTTTTCTAGACCCCCACAGTGGACAGCCCTCCCTAACCCCCGCATCCACCCCTCCACCTTCAACCTACACATCCCTGGAAGCCCCCACCTCCCACCCCAAGCCAGGCTCCTGCACCCCAGGTGCCTTTTTTCTCTTCTCTGCAGGGAGCACAGCTTCCAAGAAGGAAAATACAAAGCCCAAAGGGATTGACTTCAAGCGATGAAACAGGCTGTGCAAAGGAAGGTGTTTTATTCCTGCTCGAGGGGCTGCTTTAAACAGCCTCATTTTGTTTCCTCAAAGGCTGGGAAGGATGTTTCCCAGTCCCAGCCTGGCAGGCTGGGGAAGGTGGAGACCAGGAGGAATTCAGGGAACTTCAAGGGCCAGGCTCTGCAAGCAGCAGCAGAGATTTCCTCCACATCCAGCATCTTGCAGTGGTCCAGCAATTCCTGCAGCCCTCCACAACCCGCAGGGGTTCATCCCTCCCAGGGCAGCATCCGCAGCGGCTGCAGGGAGAACCCAGCCCTGTACCTGCAGCAACTGCCAGGAGGGGCTACACCAGCAGCTACAACAACCAGCCCCGAAACTTCACCTCCGACCTGTT
>NW_010397460.1:7549-8053 GCF_000710305.1 Buceros rhinoceros silvestris | reverse complement strand
CGCTCCAGGCAAAGCCGAGCCCTCTCCTCCCCCAGCCAGCCAGGGAGAGCAGCCCCGTTCCTCCCAGCGCCGCTGTGCATCCCTCTATCCTCGCAGCCGGTCACCTGCACCCCTCTCTCCTCGCAGCCGGTCCCCCCCCATCCCCACCAAGCCGCCCCTCTGCAGCGGCTGCAGCATCCTCGGGGCTGCCGGGGTGTGAAGGACAGCGGGATGGAGGGAGGTTTCCTGGCAGAACCACCTCTGCAGCACTGCCAGCTTCGAGGGGAAGCTGCAGGCAGGGGACCCAGGCACCTGCCTTTGCTAACCCCTGCTGCACTGCCCGGCTGTGCCTTCCCAAACCCGACGGATGTGTCCGGAGAGCCACGTAAATGGGCTCCTTGCAGGACCTGCTGCTGCAGCTCTCAGCCAGAGCGTTGCTCAGCACCAAGCCTGCAGAAAAATACCCGCTCCTGGCCCCCCCCCCCCACCCCCCTTTCTGGGAAGCAAGAGACCCCAAAACAGGCT
>NW_010397460.1:3917-7435 GCF_000710305.1 Buceros rhinoceros silvestris | reverse complement strand
CACTCACAATGCCGCCAGAAAAATTCCCGCCCCTGGCCCCCCCCCACACCCCCATTTCTGGGAAGCAAGAGCCCCCAAAACAGGCTTTGTCCCACCAGCGGCAGCCGGAGAGCGACAGTTAGGGCAGGCAGAGCAATACCCTTAGCACCGCTTCCTCTGCCTGGCATCTCACAGGCTGCAGCCAGCCCTGGAGGGGCCTCTCCTGCGCAGCCTGGCCGGGTGCCCAGCTCCGGGGGGGCTCAGGCAGAGCAGGAGCCTGGGACAGGAGCAGCGGAGGAGCTTCCCTGCCTCCCAGCGCAGAGGGATGGGTTTGCAGAGATGGGAGGACTTGAGCAAACAACAAGGAGCGGCACATGCAAAGAGATAAGAGAAGGTATTTACCAGGCAATCACTACAAGGTCCTGTGAATATAGTATTTGTGATGGATGAACAGACATATTATTACAGAACTTAATGCAAACCCTTTGCACCAAATGGTGACATGCGATTACTAGTTTGGAAATAACTAAGCTCATTATAATGAAACGCTTCACTCAAATCCCCCTCCAAAGGATGGATCTGACGAAGGAAGGAACCTGTGACGGGAACATACTGGGGGGATTTGTTTAACCAGATCAGCCCGCTGGGCCAGCACAGCACGGTTGCTTGCCCCCAGCGTGGCTAAAGCCTGGATTTCCAGGAAGCATAACCTGTGTGGACAGGGTGGGCAGTACCCCACATCCAACATCGGGCTCTTCTCAGCACGACCCTGTGTTTAAGAGATGAAAAGAAGCACCTTTCAATAATAAATAATAATGCTAACTATGTGTTTCTATAGCAACTCATCACCATAGCAGCTAAGCGCAGGAGGAAAACTCAGAGCTCGTCCTGCCGTCTTCAGGGTGAGGAGGCAATTGCCCTCCTGGAGATGGCTTCAGTGGTGGCAGAGCTGAGGCTTAAACTAACAAGTCACCCTCCAGCTTGCCCTTGAGCACTGCCCTCCCCAGGGTAGCTGTCTGGGAGGGGGATGGATGCTCTGGAGAGGTGGAGCCTGGGGTCCGAGGGGTGATGGGGGTATGCAGCCTCAAAATCACCAGGCACTGAGGTCATTGCAACCCTCTAAATGAATCTGGGGTATGGCTGGAAGGAAAAGGCATGTTGACACGGGACAACCCCACCCCCATCCAGCCAGGAGACACCCTGAAGGGTTGAGTATAGAGGGTGAGGCACAACCAAAAAGAGGAAATGTCCAAAATTAGTGGTGCAAATACACTCTCCACCAAACACATAGACATCTCAGGGTAACAGCTTACAAAACTCCGTCTGTTATTCTGCTTTTAGCAAGAACCAGAAATTTGTCCCCAAACCTTGTCACATAAAAGGGGTTTCCCAAGGCAGCCCAGAAAACCACTGTTTTTTAAGCTAGCAAGTCAAGCAGACATGCCCATCCTAATTGGGGTGTGGAGTTTGGGGTTTCTTTTTCTTCACCTAAATTGCCCTTTAAAGAAAAACCCAAGCAAAATCTTCGATTAATTCCACAAGTGGTGTGGTCATCTTCCCGCTTGCCTCCTCTCCCTGGCAGGTCTGTGGTGACAGAGCCTTTTCCTCCAACGTAGAACAGCCTCCTGCCCCTCACCACCTCTGAAAACCTCTTCCCAGCTGGCAGAAGAAGGTGACACTGCCCAGGGACGGGACAGTGGCCGTTAGTGACTTTTATGATGCTGTTCCTCAGGTTGGTGAGTGAGTTCCCAACCAGAACCTCCCTGGTTTTCTCATCTCACTTACAAAAAATGAGTCATTTGTAAAGGTCATCAGAGCAAAATGACTCTTAGATGCTGAACAGTTGCTTCTAGAAGACCACCCCCATCTGAGAGATAGGGAAACAAGAAGCCAAGGGACTTGCTCAGGGCCGTGGGGCAGCTCTCTGGCAAATCAACGCCTCCCTCTAGCAGCCCAGTATGAGTTTCCCTAAAGTAAAATAAAGCCGTGTTGCACACTAAGCACTTGCTATTCCATCAATAGGCAATTGTAACAGGATACACCTCCTTAGTCTCTAAATGAGTTCTCTTTGCAGCACTACCTTATAGACAAATCCCCTGTCACAAAAAAAAAATCTAATAAACCCCTTTTCACAATCAAATGTGCTCTAACCAAGTCAAACAGGGCCACACGCCCAGGCAGCGAGTCTGCAAACCTTTTCCCAACTTCCCAGCATGACCATCTTCCCTTCGGGGTGGGAGGGAAGGCGAAAAGGCAAGAAAAGAAGGAACATTTAATAGCAGAAATGAAGTGGCAATTTCCCGGTTCAGCTGGGGATCAATATGTGGGCTCCTCATGGTTTCTGTTTCAAAGGAGCTGAGCTCTCGCCGCCAAAGCCCAGACTGACATAACATCAGTGCTTGACTTACGAGTACTTCGTCTTGGCAAGATATTTTTAATTTAAATCTTGCCTCAGTTGAGTACGATGCCACCCAGGCTTTGATTTACTGCTAATTCATCACTCCGATTCCTGTAACTCTAAACTCAAGTCACCAAACAGTTTAATGCCGAGACACTCACCAGCGAGACCCTTCCTGAATGAGTGCTGGGGGGCTGCTGGTGGCCAGTGGATGTTCCTCACTTCAGAAGAAACAGCAAATGTATAAATATTAACCACCTACACACGGTCCCCAAGTCCAGCATCACTCCACTGTTTCACAGGAAAACAGTACTGGCACTAAAAAACCCTCCACCGCCCTCATCTTTCCACCCCCATGTCATGTTTGATGCTCAAGGAGAAATAACAAGCTGGTTGGGGTGGCTCACTGTGCAAACATCTGCACACGCTTAGTGCAGCATTGGCTGCAAGGGTTCACCAAGCATCAAGATTTATTCCTCTGGCCCTTGCACGAGCTCAGAGGCGGGGGAAGTGTGCGAGTATATATCATGCAAAAGCCTGTAATGGAAACCCATCCCATATTATCTGCATTAGATCCACACATTCGTCCTGTCAGGAGGACAAGGTGCATTCAAGTGCCAGTCGGCTCCCGTAAATTTATTGCCAGTGGCTTGATGGGAAAGCCCCAGCAGAGCACTCGCATATGGATAATAGAGCTGGAAGGAAGCTCGGAGATCAGGCATGAAAGCCAAGAGTGATGGTGACACAAGGTCTCCCTTCCAGGTCACCAGTGCAAATCCAGCCACGCTCAGCAGCAGGTTTTTATTCCTATGCAAAAGGAGTCCGTGAATCGCAGCCTCTTGGGTCCGGATTTCTGTTTCACGGCACTAGAAAGCCCTCCCGGCAGCAAAGCCTGGAGCAGGAGTGACAGAGTCTGCAAATGACCTCTCTCTTTCTGGTGAAATCCCCCCAAGTGAGGTCAAAGCCACCTGCTGACAGGCAGCCAAGTGAGGATGGAGGTTTCAACTCCGTCGCTGCTCTCACTCAGGTCTTCAGGCTCTCCTCCAGCCCTGAGAAGTTGGCGTCTTCTACAAACATTAGTATTTGAAATAGAAACAGCTGGAACATTGTACTTCAGCAAAGAGTTGGCTTCCTCCATGGC
>NW_010397460.1:1427-3804 GCF_000710305.1 Buceros rhinoceros silvestris | reverse complement strand
TTGAAGGGCACGTGTCCCCAGCAAAGTTCACATTAGCTGGAGCACTGAGCTGTATGGACTAGGGGTGCCTAAAACGACCTGACTGTGGGGTTCCAAACCAAGGAGCGCCCATTCAAAGCCTTCGGAACACCTCTAAGGGCTCACAGAGGGTTTTTTGAGGTCCTCCTGACAGAGGACAGATGCCACACTCCACTGGTTCTTGTTGCATGGGATGCAGGGCAGAGACTTGGCACCTCCCACCCGGGTGGCTGCTCAGCACCTTATGAGATGCTACCAAGCAAGGAAAAGGGAAACAGCAGAGCACATGCACCAGCAAAGAACAAAGAAAACCAGGTAGTTCCAGTGGCATGAGTCAAAAACACCCCCAAGGGGAATGCCAGTTCCAGAAAACTGCCACGCAGACAGTCGCAATCACACCACGTCTCATTTTTGCAATGGTCTCTCCATTCCCAAAGGTGGTTAAAAGCGTTTTGTATCCAATTTTAAAGATACAGGAGCCAAGGTTCACGACAGCACCGCTGTCCCCCAGCCAATGCACTAACTCAAGACGATATTTCTTCCATTTAAAGCACCCATCTGTCATTTTAACTGGAAAAATTTCAGTCGTGGAAGTCTCCTGTTCTGACCAAGCACTGCTCTTGGCTGTGGAAGCACAGGCTCAAGGGCAGGGGACTGTTCACTGCTCCCACCTCCCAGCTCCACTTGGGGTTTGGATTTCGTGGTGAAGAGTGAAGATTCCCATCAATAAATGCAGACTGAGCCTTTTGCCTCTCCGTGCCTCAGTTTCCCAGTCGGCACCAGGGGAATGAGAATACTTCCTCACTGTTTTCAAATACTTCAGAGTCTGGGTGAAAAACATCTGGGGAGACCTATGCATTTATTTCTGTATTTTTTGTCGCAGACTCCTCAAGAGCTCAAACTTAAGGGATATAAAGTGCTTTCCACCTGAAGACAGCCGTGCAGGGAAGCACGCGCATTGCTGATACCCTGCAGTAAGGCGGTGGTTTGCCCAGGCTCTCTGCACAGACAGGAAGTCTCATTGCCTTGGGCATCCAAAACAGTTGGTGTCCATCAAATGAGTCTTGCAAGCAAGAAGGTAGGAGTAAGCAAGAGCCCTCAGAAGCTTTTTGTCACACTGGTGGGGACCAGAAAGGGCTTTTTATTTGAGCATCAAGAGGTTTGAGGGTTGTACTATATGAAACATAATCCAAAACTCATCCCTAGCTGGGGAGAGGAATTAACGAGTAGGATGTGAGACTGGAGTCCCAGCACTGCAGCTGAAAAGGGATTATGTCGGGTCTCAGCCTCAGCTATGTGGGACCTTCCTTTAAGGGAGTATTGTGCATAAGGAACCAAGAAGAGCCAAATGACTCCTGTTTTGCTCAAAAACACCTGTAGGCAACTCCAAGCCACAAACTTCAGCGCCGCTAACTCCAAAGCTCAAAAGCCCTACCTCTTCTCCCTCCCTACGCAGGATCCCCGGGCGGAGCATGAGCCAGCATCATTCTCAGCTTTTCAGGGAAGCTTTTCTGAGTTCCCTTCCAAACAAGAAATCAATTCCTACACAGCATTAATTCTCAGCACACCCCAGTATCCCGAGACCTTGCAAGGCTTTTCATGCCGGGACGCGTGAGCGCGCAAATCAAACCCGGTGCTCCGGGAAGGAGGTAGGTTGTATTGCAACCGCTCGACATCGAGGAAATTGGGAGACAAGAGACAAAGCAATTCAGTAAGAGGAAAAAGATGCTACACAAAAGGAGCTCCAGCATCCATCCTCCCCTCCTCACCCTGCAAAAACAGAGGAGTCAACATAAAACCAGCTCCACCAACCCACTGCCCCCCGGGATCTGGCTGCCCAAGGTGGTTTCTGCCTTCCCGGAGGCAGATCTCAGCCGCGCTCATGCCTGCGCTGAGCCCTTTGCTTTGCCACGTCTCCAGACTGTCTAGCACCAGGCTCGCGGCGAGAGCAGAGAGGGATGCTGGCAGGTGAGGGCATGAGGAAAGGCTCGGATATATCATCTCCCCATGCAGAAGTTCAGCATCTCTCTTAGGATTTGCAATAGCACTCACCCCTCCACCAGCCGGGTGCCGGATTGCGCGCTGGACGGATTCGACACCGGTCTTCAGCGCCCACAAGGCAGTTACGATCATCAAGCGAAAGCTTCCCAACAGCACCGTGATTGATCATCAGCCCGTGTTTTAAAACACCCGTCTTGGCCATAAACAGCGCTGTCATTTATTTTGCATCTTATTGATATTGCCGAGCGCCACGCACTACGGATGGGACAGAAAGGAAAAGCCTTGGACTGGTCCTTGCGGCAAGGAGACACCCCCATGGAGGATGGGTCTGGGCAGAGGAGGGAAGAAAATCCCCGGC
>NW_010397460.1:617-1383 GCF_000710305.1 Buceros rhinoceros silvestris | reverse complement strand
CAGGGAGGATGGGTCTGGGCATAGGAGGGAAGAAAATCCCCGGCTTTCGTGCCGGGGCTGGGGTTGCATGTTTAAACCTGGCTGCACACGCAAAGCAGACACACATCTGTTGCACGGCTTGAAGCCCAGCTCTGGCGAAGGGTCCCACACACAAGCAAACAAACAAACACTTCCCCAGGCAATTAAACCACAAACAAACCGCTGCTCAGAGACATTGAGACAGTGGCTTAGGCACGGGGAGAAAGCACCTAATCTCACACTGGGAGGCACACGCTGTAATTAAAATCACAGAGGTGGTGAAGGCAAAGCAGCCCCTTGCTCCACTGGTGCTGCCCACTGACGGGTTTAACCGGCTTCCATGAACAAGACCCGGGTAAAACAGAGGATAGATAAAGAAAATAAGTTAGCACGCTTTATGCCTTCCAAAATATTTGTGCAGACCTCGTGCACGCTCAAGATAAGTCCCTAGAAGGCTGCGAGTGGCTGCATCGGCTGTAAAAATCTCCTGACACCGTCATTGTTCCCCTGGAATAAGAGCATCCCCTGGCAGACCGAGAGCTCCCGGTCCAAACCTGTCACCCCCATGACCTGGAAAGCTTCCGAACCCCTTTGCCTTCCCCCAAACCTCCCATCGCAGCTATCGTATCCCGGTGACGGAGGGAAGCCATGAAAAGCAGGTGCCTTTCCAGCGAGCTCCCCGGCAGGGCAAGGCTGAGAAGCAAAGCAGAGCAAACGTTGGGTGGAAGTTTTGGGGGAGAGGAGCTTG
>NW_010397460.1:0-488 GCF_000710305.1 Buceros rhinoceros silvestris | reverse complement strand
CCACGCGGTCCCTTCTACGAAGGCGAGTCCTGCAGGTCCTACACCTGAATCCGACACTGCAAATGCCGCATCCCTTCGCAGTTCGGGAAGCAGATGCGGCCCCAGGAGGAGGGTTTCCTCTGGGCTGGGTATGGAGCAGCCACATGCAGCCGCTTGCAGCCGCTACAAACCCAAACAGCACTTAGCCCTGCTGGGGCTGAGCAAGTGGGTTTGTTTATCCGGGAGGAACTCATCTGCTGCCGGAGTATTGTATTTCCACCAAAACCATGTGCGGCTCGGTGTTTAGATCACTTCTCCCTGTCTACATAATTTAAGGGCATATGTCTCATAAACGAAGAGCATCAATACGCAGGTTTCGGTTGCAGCAACACACGGAGGGAGGGAGGGAGGGAGGAAGGGAGGTTTATCGGCGCTGGTTTATCGCAGCTGGGATTTCGGGCAGTCAGACTCTCCAGCGCCTGGCAGGCAGGGAAACGGCAAGGGGTCCC
>NW_010397459.1:300-750 GCF_000710305.1 Buceros rhinoceros silvestris | reverse complement strand
CTCGCGGCCTCGGGCACGAAGCTGCAGGAGAGAGACTCGGTGATGGGCACGTGCGTGTTGATCGTGGGGCCGTTGGTGCTGCCTGTGAGGAAAGACACAGCCCGGGTGAGCAGCGTCCCGCTGGCCGCTCTGCCGGCAGCACGGTCCTGCCCTATGTGCCACGGCACCACGACTGGTCCCACGCCACGGCTGATCTCTGGGGCCACGTCTCTGCCCAGGCGCAAAGCGGGCCTGGCCGGACTGGAGGGACGGCTCGACACCCCCTCACCAGCTGCTCCCCTACCCGCTGTGCTGGCAAGGCCATAACCCAACGGGGACAGCCCTTGGTCTGTGCTGAGCCTCGAGCCCAGGGTCTGTCGGCAGGGATGTGCCACAGACAACCCAGCAGCCATGGCTGGGTCTCCACCCCCGGGGACATCGGCCCTACCGTGACCAGCGTGCTGCCCCAGT
>NW_010397459.1:0-212 GCF_000710305.1 Buceros rhinoceros silvestris | reverse complement strand
CATGGCTGGGTCTCCACCCACGGGGACATCGGCCCTACAGTGACCAGCGTGCTGCCCCAGTGCTGCCCCTGGAGGGGACGCAGATGGGACCACGAAGGGCCGAGCAAGGCACTGCCACCCGGCTTGGGGCGGGATGCAACAGCTCACGGTGCCACTTTGTCTCAGACCAGCCTGGACGGGGAAGGCCCTGGGGACCCCCCTCCAGAGCAGGT
>NW_010397458.1:10586-10855 GCF_000710305.1 Buceros rhinoceros silvestris | reverse complement strand
CCCCGCGGGCCGCCCAGCGCTCCCCCCGGTTATTTATTGCTTACAAATGAAATGATCGATACTTTTAATCTAGAGCTAAATTTATTAACTTTCTCATCGGAGAGAGACATATTGACTGGGGGCACAGGGAGGGGGATCTGGGGAAAGATGGACGTGTGCCGCCTAACCTGTCCAGCCTGCTCCCTGCCTGCTGAGGAGAGCCGGGCAGGCAAAGGAGGGTCCTGCACCTACCCACGGCATCTGTGACGCAAACTGGGGGCGCAGGCTGG
>NW_010397458.1:10144-10397 GCF_000710305.1 Buceros rhinoceros silvestris | reverse complement strand
GAGTGCCTGGGAGAGCAGGGGGTGCTGCTGTGGGCACCAGAGCGTGTGTGAGGGGACAGCTGGGGACAGCCTCTGCCCATGCTTGCAGGAGCGGTGGAGCAGTGGCAATGCCTGCCTGCCCCTGAGACTGCTCTAGGTGCAGGCCCTGGACGACAGGCAGGGTGTGGGTGAGTGCTCAGGCATGTGCTGCTGGCTGGGGAAAGGCAAAGGCGAGCCTGGAGACCCTGCCCAGGCAGTGGGGAAAGGCAAAGGC
>NW_010397458.1:7428-10000 GCF_000710305.1 Buceros rhinoceros silvestris | reverse complement strand
GAGCCTGGAGACCCTGCCCAGGCAGTGGGGACAGGCAGACAGCCATGCCCAGGGCTGCGTCCCTGGCTGCAGCTCAGCACCCAGCGAGCGTGGCACCGCCTGGCCACTCCACAGCTCTCCGGGGCTGGGTCACCCTCCAGAGCCAGCCAGACCACGGCACAGCAGCGAGCTTTTAGTCCAAAGGGCCCCCGAGCAAGAGAAAAGCATCACACACCTTGGGGACGGGGCATCAAAGCTCAGTCAGGCAAAACTGTGCATCGCCGCAGAAAGCAGCTGCCACGAAGGTCAGCAGGAGCTTTTTGGTCAAGCACATGACTCAAGCAGGAACTGGAAAAGGGGTTCCTCAGCTCTGAGGACATGCCGCACACGCTGTGCGCGGGTACAGACACCCGAACTGACCCAAAAGACGGGTTTTGAAGCTGCTAACTGCAAAGCAGGGGGAGACCTGAATAATGTAAGTGAGGGCATGTCTCGAGCCAGGCAGGGCCGGCTCTGGCCTCGTGTTCTCTCTGTTGCTCTCTTTCCTCTGCACTTCTCGATACAATGGTGGTTTATCCAAATCAAAACAAGCAGGAAGTAAATAAACTAAACTACCTTGAGCCCATGTTGGTGGCCAGTGCAGGGAAATCCTGATTTAAGGCCACTCACAGAACAGCTGTCCTGACCTGGGGACAGCTGATGCACTCAGGGTACAAAGGAGACACTTGAGTGTTGCCTCCTCTAGCCTCTCAGAAAATGCAAGCAGGCTTCGGCAGGGGGCAGGGAGCCAGCACCCGTCAGAGCAGAGGACCCTGTGGAGCACTGAAGGTTGTAGGGACAGAAGGAAAACTGGAAAGTACACGGGATGAATGTGCAAATGCAACTTGCTTTACTGAGCAATACACCGGCAGAGCTGAAAGGAGAAGGAGGAGGTACTGCCTCCGGCGCAAGATTCCAGTCGCCTTGCAGTAAGCTGAGATTACGTGTGTGCGTGTCGGTGCATAACAAGTCCACATGCCACCGCTTCCCTCAGGAGACACTGGAAACGGGAGCTCCTGCCCCAACCACGGAGGCTCTGACTCTCCTGCCCACCCTGGGCCCCCACCACAGCACACGTGGATCCCCCAAGAGCTGCATCTGCAACACCAGTGACCACTGCCTGGCCACGTTCCAGGGAGGGAATGTGGGAGGCTGATCCTCAGGGAGGCTGATCCTCACTGCCTGCGGAACCCCAGCAAGGAGGCTGTTACTCGGGTCCTGGAGACACAAAGGTCTGGGTCAGGTTAAGAGAGGAGGGTGGCGAAAGGAAAAGGAAAGATTTCTGCTTCTGGAAGTAAAGCTGGGAAAGGCCTGAGAGACCACATACGGCTCCCGAGGGGTTTATGCTGCAGACGTGAGAGGCAGAGGCTCAGGAAGGCTCCCTTGGTTGTCAAGGCAGCTAATTTCAGCACAACTCACCAGTTTCTGTGCCGTGGGAGACTGGTGACTGACACACACGCACATCAACACACCCATCCTCCCCCTGGGCCTGTAAGCACCATATGGAAGCATATGACACCGTAAGTGTTTCATTTAATATTGCCCCTGCAAGGGGCTTCTCTGTGACAGTAACAAGAAGGCATCTTTGCCAAGAGCTGCCCAGGGCCTGAAGACTGGGCAGTAACAGCGCCTCCGGGAAAGAGCAGCCAGAGGATGAAGGAGCAGGCCCAAGCAGCTCCGGAGCAGCCGAAGTCCAAAGATTCAGAGCTGCTTCAGACAAGCCCTGGCTGGTGCTGGAGGCAGAAGGCTCTGGCCAGGCCCAGTATCAGTGCTGGAGGCAGAGGGCTCAGGAGCGGCTCCGGTCTTCGTGGTTGCCTACAATCATTTTGCTGTAGAGTTTCTGTTGCTCCTCTTTGAACGCGTCTTTCACCTTCTCCCTCTTCAGTCCTCCATCCCTGGGGAGAGAGTCCTATCGTCAGAGGAGCTGCAGGTGCACACAGTCTGAAACTTCCGCTGGGGCTGCTCAGCGGGAGCAGGTCAGAGCTCCTGCAACAGCCGGGCAGCTGCACTTGCACCTTACGTTGCCAGGCCATGCTGCAGAGCAGCTGCCCCCACGGGGAGTTTCCTTCACACCCTGCTCTGCCAGGAGCTGCACCTGTGGACCCACACCGTGCTCAACACGGCAGCTCTGTTTGAGCTGCTCTGATCCACCATGGCAGACTGTCTCCAGTGTCCTTCTGCCTTCCAGGCTCTGAAGAGCTCAGAGCCTGAAGAAGGAATTCCCCCACTTTGCTGAGCAGCATTAAGGCAGAGCCATGGCATCCCAGTGCAAGCTGGAATCACAGAATGAAGTCCTGGTGCCCAACAAGCAGAAGCAAAGTCCCTGCTACAGAAGAGTGGGTTTGGGGGTCACGGGCAAGGTGTATCTTTCTCCTTAGGTCTACTCTGCCCCACGCAAGTCACAGACTACAGCCCACAAGTGCATGCCAGGACCCAGCAACAAGGAACTGTGGCACTGGGAAGAGAAAACCTGCCTGGACTCACCAGAGCAGATCCACCAGGCCCCCCTGCCTGGCAATGGCTGACTTCACTCGATTGGCAAACTGGACGGCGT
>NW_010397458.1:4658-7312 GCF_000710305.1 Buceros rhinoceros silvestris | reverse complement strand
CCAAGTTCCAGCAGGAGCAAAGAGCCAAACAAGCAGCAGGTCAGACAGGCGGGGGGACCGTACTCCCCTGCCTGGTCATTGGGGGCAAGTACCAGACACTGCAGACAATGGCCCAGCTGGTCATCATCCTCAGGAGGTACGTCACCATGCCATACTTGCTGCTGTTCCAAAAGGCATCTCCAAACTGCGGGTCATACTGCCGAGACAGAAGAGCTCATCAGAGTCAGGCAGTGGCTGCTCCTGCCCTCAGGCTCCCAGTCCCACCTAAGCTCAGCCGTGGGCCAGTCCTCCCAGGGCACTACACAGAGTGTCCTCAGCTTCCCCACGCCCTCAGACCAGGCTGTTGACCCAGCAGTGCCATGACTGGGCTGCCAAGACGGGGCTCTCACGCAGACGGCTACTTGGGCTGTAAGAGTGTTTGCCTTCCCATACCTTGATGGCCACAGGGTAAACCGTGGCTCCAATTTCAAAGCTCCCCTTTTTGAACATCATCACAGATGTGTTGTTGATGCAGGTTCCTGTAAGAGGCAAGCACAGTCTTCTGAACCTCCCTTTGAGAGTCAGGTCAGACACCTCAGCTAGAGACCTACAGGCCACAGGCACCCAGCCACTGCCCCCTAACGCTCGCTCCAAACCCAGCTCTCTGCCTGCACAGGATGTGCCGCAGGACGTTGTGTATCTATCTGCCTCCCACGTTCTTCAGTCAGCTCTAAGGATGCAATGTCCCCTTTGTCTCAGTGAAGGGCCTTGAGGCCCTCGGCTGCCTCAGAAGGGAAGAAGCAGAGGTGTGGTGCTGCCACGCTGTGCCCTCTCCAGCAGGTGCTTGTCTGGCCTTGGTCCACAACTCACCTTCAGGGAAGATAAGAATGGGCAGTTTGCTCTTGTCCTGGACGTGCTCCGTGAGCCTGAACAGAAGAGTGTCCCCAGTTAGCACCGGGACAGAAGCTGCCACCAGCAATCCGCATAGCATGCGCTCACTGGAGACTATCTGGGTGCCAGTGACAGTGGCACAGTCTCCCAGCACCCGCGTGGCAGGGCTGGTTCTCAGCTCAGCAAGCAGCCCCCTCCTTTCCCAGCCTCCAGACCTCCCCCTGCAGCCGCCAACCACCGCACCTTTTGGCGACGAGGTGACGATCTTTGACCTCGGAGCGTTCAAACCAGACGTGGGGGCAAGCTTTCACCATGGCTCTCTGGATCACACCCATGAGCCCTCCGTGGACCTGACCCACCTGAACAGGGCAAGAAGAAACAACTTACAAGGCCTGGGGACACATGAAGGCCAAGGCAGCTCACAGCTCCACAGCCAAGCTGAGGGTGGTCTTTCTACCCCTGCGCTGGGAAGGCTGAGAGAAAAGTCCCAGGCTCTGACTGGGAGGACAAACGTGGCAAGCCCCAAGCACTTCCCACACTGCAGTAGGTCCAGCTGGGGAAGTGCTTTGCTCTTCCATGGACAGCAAAGCCCAGAGCTCTGCTGGCAGAGCAGCGCCCAGAGAGCCCCAGTGCCTGAGAACCTGGGCTCAGCTTGCCGAAAAGCCACACGCAACAGGGTCGCCGAGTGCCCTGTGGCATCATGCAGGGAAAAGCAGTTCTGCACGCTCAGGAGCCTCTTGCTGCTGCTCCCTGCCCCATGTCACATGCTTGCTGCTCCCACCACATGCGCACAGATCTTACCATTGCGTAGTAGCCATCGCTGGCCAGGATGATCACGTCGATGGGAGATGTGTGGTTGGCCACACAGATGCCTCCGTTTCGGGGTCTGTTTTCTCTAAATGCAAAACCAAAGGTAGGGATGAGGACAGAGGAACAAAGCGTGAGGCCTTCGAGAGGCAGGGCGCGGAGCAGCTCGTGGGAAGGGACAGCCCCGGTCAGATCACGCCTCCTTACCGGTCATGGTAGGTGATGATGGCTGTAAGGGCACGCACACAGATCCGGTAACACATCAGGTGGACGTGCTTGCTCAGGAACTCCTTACACCTGCAGCCCAGGACAGAGACCACTGGTGATGGTGCCACTCAGTCCAGCTGCTCCAGACTGTGAGACCCAACCGAGACTTCACCCCTCTCCCACAGAAGCATGCCGCGTCCCGGGCTTTGGTATCAGCTTATGGCCACAGATTCTTAACTCATGAGAACCAAACTCTGGCCTTTGCTCTTTTCTGTCATTATTCCTGTTTGAGCCCAGGGCTGAGTGCTCTGCTGTGGGCTCCATGCTCACATCTAGGCCCTTCGTTTACAGGCACAGGGTGTCTGCTCCTGAGAGGCTACAGCTGCCAGAACCACCTGCCTTGTCTGCAGCAGGCAGAACAGACTGGCCTTGCAGGAAAACTTCAGGATTATCAGGCCTCAAAGTGCACTGGGGACTCCCCATCCCTCTTACCTCAAAGACGAACTCACCTTCCATTTGGCAAATATCCCACCACTGTTGTACCAGTCACCAACAAGCTGATGCCAGTAAACGCCAGGGCTATCCTGCAGGCAGAGGGAAGCTACATGCTAGCAAAGCCAGGCCCTACTCATCGAGCAGCCTGTCTCTCCTGATCATGTTGAACAGGGTCCCTGGGGCTCGGAGAGCAGTTGCTGCCTGGGATCAGGCCACCAGCACGGTCCCGGCAGGCAGGGTCCTTCAGCAATGCGCCCCTGACGGGCAGGGGGAGA
>NW_010397458.1:0-4598 GCF_000710305.1 Buceros rhinoceros silvestris | reverse complement strand
CTCGGAGAGCAGTTGCTGCCTGGGATCAGGCCACCAGCACTGTCCCGGCAGGCAGGTTCCTTCAGCAATGCTCACCTGAGGGGCAGGAGGAAGCAGTAGCGGATGAGCACACCCAGTCCCCAGAGCACAGTGAGGCGCAGGCTGATATAGTGGAAGTTGTAGTTGGTCCTGCTGAGCAGGTTCCAGGACTCCAGCTCTTCAGCTGAGAACCTCTTGGTCACTTCATCATCCATGATGGTCTCGATGCCTTTGCGGCAGAAATAGAAGATATCTGAGAGCTCAAACTCGGGGGTGTCCAGGGCTTTGCCACTGCCACTCCGGCGGATCTCCTTGATCTCCTCTTCCAGTGACGTCGGGTCCTTTGCAATGATACCTGCAACACGCCACGGGCAGCTCTGAGCAAAGGGCAACTCGCCCTCTCAAAGAGAGCTGGGAGCCAGGGCCCTCACTCGCCCACCCTCCGCCAGGCCCCCTCCTTTCTCCCGTCCAGACAGGCACAACCAGTGCTCCCAAGTCTCTAGAAGTGCAGCACTGCCTGGGTCCTCCCCTCCTCTTCCTCATGAAAAGGACCTCTCCATAGCTCCCTCCAACCCACCCACAAGGGAAAGGCTTCCCAGCATAGCCCAGCTGCTCAGAGACACCACATCTGCCCAGAAGACTTTTGAATTCCTGTGTACCCACCCAGGGCAGGGTCTTACCATTGACGTAGGGCTTGTATAACGGGTGGTTCTTCTCCTTGGCACCACGCTCTATTCTCAGCGTCGCCCACTGCAAGAGACACACATGACAAGGAGGATTCGCAAGGCCTGTAGCTCCGCTTCACACCACCCCTGTTTTACAGGGAAGACCACAGTTAAGGGCAGGAGATGGGGCTAAAGCAGGAGGCTTCCACACTGAACTGAAAGAGCGAGTGATGAACACAGCTGAACCGAGGTGGATGCAGAGACTGGCCTGGGAGGAACATTTTTACAGCAGAGCTCTGCCTGCAATGGGACAAGGGGACTGAAGGGAGGAGACTGGCGCAGGATGCGCACACGGCTGTGCTGTTCTGCACAGCACAGCCCCGGCAGGAAGCAGGGAGTGCCAGAGGGAAGTGTGCTCAGTGGCAAGATGGCACAGCAACTGCTTCTGCAGCCTCTGCGTCCCGCAGGCTCTGCTGCCCCCGGCCTGTGGTCACCACCACCCAGCTTCTGGGTGCACCGTGCTGCCTGCCAGGGTGGTCCGCAGTGCAGGAAACTGATTACGGGACCGGTGCTATTTTTCAACCCTCATTTCTTCCAAGCTCAAAGCAGAGACTCTGTTTTCAGGCTGCTGCTAAAAACACCAGGCTGATAAGGGGATGGGATCTGTCCCTCCCCAGTTCAGCTCACAGCTGCTGCTGCTTCTCAGCTCACTAGTCTGTCCAAAACAGCAGCAGCAAGTACCCTCAGACAGCTCTCTGCAGCTGGCTGCCAAACCCCCTGCCCAGACTACCTGTTGGCCACAGCAATCTCTCTCAGTGAACTCTCAAGGGCACCAACAAAAACTGCAGGCTGGATTTTTGGCCCCTGAGTAACCCTCTCAGCCTCACGCTCTTTTGCATGATACCGGCCTGGAAGAATAAGGAGTCCTCTAAGGGAGGACTCGTGTACCACACACCTATTGCTCTGGGCTGGCTGCTCCATCAGGGATCTGTGAAAAAGGAGAAGCCACTGGGAATGTCTTGCATCCCAGTCTAGCCTGTGCCAGCATCTGATGAGGAGGTAGCGATGCGGGAAAGCTAATTGCATATGGAGCGTCCAGCTCACCCAGCAGCCACCTCTGCCAGCAGAAGGAACTGCAGGATTGCAGAAGATTGTCTGGACACTGCCATCACAGGAGAGGTCAGAGGAGGAGCTCTGACCCAGCAGGAGCTGGGCAGACTACAGAGAAGCTGTTCCTCACAAACCCAGCCAGTGCCACCTTTATCTACCGGGAGTCTGGCAAAAATCCTGGTCTCAGGAGGGACTTGCTTCAAGGAGAGGTGTTGCCTGTGAGACAGACCATAAAATCAGTCTGCCAAAGGCAGGCAAGGGAACAGCATGACCCCAAGCTGGAAAATTCCACTTGGCCTCTCTAAGCCAAGAGGGTCATCAAAGGCTGCTGGTCCAGACGTGGCTGCCAGGCTCAGCAGGTGGCACTCCAGGACAGGAAGGTGCTGGGAGCTCTGCGTTCTGGCCACAGAAGAGGCTTCCTCTGGGTTCTGGCCACAGACCACTTGAGGCTTCCAGTATGGGAAGTCCTGTCCTACCTCCTGCTTTTGGAGAAGAGCAGCCTGGTGACTGTGGCCTTGTCCCTCCCCATCAGACCCTACACCCCTTTTGTCTTCTTTCCACATTGAACTGTCTTGCTGGGACATTCACCCACCTCAGCACACACCCCTCAGCACATCCATGGACCCTGCTTATGGGCCACACGATCCTACTGCTTTACTTGACTTACTGGATTCATCACAGGGAGAACAGAGGTCTAGTGAACTGCGTTTGGCTGAGGTGATGAACCCCAGACGGGTCATCTGGCACCAGCACAGGTCACCCACAAAACAACTGCCCACCCCAGTCATCTGCAGTGCTGTGGAGCAGCAAAAGCCTCGATGAGACCCCTGTAAACACACAGAAAATTCTGAAAACGTGACTTACCTGAAAAATCTTTAATAAAGTTTTCATGTAAACCTTACGGATGCCAAAGGAGACTCCAAAAATCGCTGGCACAATGATGAAGACCAGAAGCAGGGTGAAGAGGACAGTTATAGAAATCCCCAAGAGATTAACAACCAGGCTGTCAAAGGGGAGCAGGAGGAACATGGTGAAGGGCCCAGGCAAGGCTGCCGCCCCGCAGCCAGACGGAAGGGCTGCCCGCAGCAATTACCCTGTCCTCCTGTCACTTGGCAACAGTCTCACACGTGCACTGAGTCCGCAGCTTGCTCGCAGACCCCATTCCAAAGTTCACATCCTCCTGGGGCTCCGTGAGAGAGGGAACACAACAGGATCAGGGAGAGCAGTTCGAGAAACAGGCGACGAGTCTGCTGGGAGCCCTGCTGAGTTCGGACAGTGCGAGCCGGGGAGCTCACGGAAGACGGAACGTGCGCTCGGGTTCCTCCATGGGCGTGCGGTGGGCTCTGCGGTGACACAACTCTGTGAACAAACGTCCTCCCAAGGCGCCACCGAACAAGTCCTGCTGTGGGGCAGCTTGTGAAGAAGCTGGAGGCAGAATCCCGCTCTGGCTGCTGAGAGCATGCAGAGTCTCTTCACGGGGACAAGGTGGAGTCCATCCCCGAGCCTGCATTGGAGGAGGTGGAGGGAGTTGGCACTTGCAGGAGCCTACCGTGTGTGGAGCTATTATTGTTTGTTCCACGAGGACACCAGCACTAGCGCAAAACCTCGCATGACGCCTGGAACAAGTTTAATTCCAGACGCCCCTGGCATCCACTCATGCCGAAGGGTCGTTGACACGAATGACACCCGTGTCCCTGGACAACTCTTCAAACAGCGAGCTGGCTTCTTGGCAGACGAGGCACTCACATGCCACCAGCACTATCGAAGGAAAGAGAAACCAAGTCAGGCAAGTCACGCAGCTCGGAGAGACGTCAACTCAGAGAAGGCGGCAGGAGGCCAGGGACAGCGGGCTCCGAAACCTGGAAGGCAGTGCCTGGGCTGAGGTCACGTCACTCAGAGCAGCTCCTGAGACACAGCAGACTCAGACCAGCACTGCAGGTACTGCCTGGCACTGTCACGGGCTTGAAAATCACCCCTGCTGCCACCCGTCCTGTGTTTTCATACCATCCGCACCACAGACTCATGCAGAACCACGCCTAGAGCACAGGACACTGCAATTGGGTCCTGAGTACCGGAAAGAGGCAACGGAGTGACAGAACACCTCTCCTCGTGACAAAGATCTTATCGCCTCTCTCATTTCAGAGGCATCTGAGAGCCCGGAGCGTGCCAGCTACCCAGATTCCTGGCGCAGCATCACTTCCTCTGCTCCTGTGCGCACAACTCATCCCCCAGTCACACGGGGCAGCTTCATAAACAGCTCAGGACAGGAAGTTACCCCAAGGGGACAATGACATCATCATCAATGGCATCGACCCTTCTGGGTGATGATTTACTGAAGTGGAACTTGTTGGGGCACAGAGACCAGCCAGAGGTCAAACGCCCGGCACTGCAGCCCTTCGCAGCAGGGCTGTGCACGAGGCCCACCGAGGCTCGTACAGAGCCGAGTCTGCTCAGGAGAGACGCCGCTCCAGATACCACCTTCACCTGGCTACCAAGTGTCAGCCTGAGGTCAGGATTTAACAGGTACCCGACAAGCCCACAGGAGCAGAGCAGAGTCTGGGAAGATCCTCCCGCTCTCCTGTACAGCGCGTTCCAGCTGCTGGCGTAGCACTGCTCTACCAGTGATGCTGAGTATTGTTAATGCGTGGAAGGAATGCGCGCACCTGCACAGCCGCCTCCTGGGACGGGCAGCTCCACAGCCACGCGTGTGACAGCACACCTCTCCTGAGCTGTCACCATCAGAATCAGGGCTCGTGCTGGCAAACCGGTCAGACCGGCCACCTCATCTGGCAGCTGGGGGCCCGA
>NW_010397457.1:0-4113 GCF_000710305.1 Buceros rhinoceros silvestris | reverse complement strand
GGCCGGATGATGATTCTGTGATTCTGTATATTTTATCATATAATTCCTTCTTTCTACAGAAAATAAGCTTAACTTTGTGTATACACTATAGAATCACAGAACCACAGAATGCTTGAAGTTGGAAGGAACCTCTGGGGCTCATCTGATCCAACCACCCTGCTCAAGCAAGGCCACCTAGAAATGATTTTCAGCACCACGTCTAGCTGGCTTTTGAATATGTCAAAGGATGGAGACTCCAAAACCAGCTTGGGCAATCTGTGCCAGGGCTCGGCCACTGTACAGTAAAAAAAGTGTTTTCTGATGCTTCCTCCTGTGTTTCGGTTCGTATCCATTGCCTCGGGTCCTTCCGCTGGGCACCACTGAAAAGAGCCTTGCTCTCTGCACTTTGTACCCTCCGTTAAGGAATTTATATGCATTAATAAGACCATTTCTGAGGCTTTTTTTCTCTAGGGGTAAACAGTCTCAAACTCTCTCAGCCTTTCCTCATAGGAGAGATGCTCCGGTCACTTCACCACCTTTGTGGCCCTTTGTTGTACTGTCTCCATTATGTCCATGTCTCTCTTGTTCTGAAGAGACCAAAACTGGACACGGTACTCCAGGTGTGGCCTCATCAGTACTGAGTAAAGGGGAAGATTCACCTTCTGTAACATGCTGATAAATCTTTGTCTAACGCAGCCCAGGACACCATTAGCCTTCTTTGCCTCAAGGGCACATTTCTGGCTCATGCTCAACTTGGTGCCCACCAGGACTTCAGGTCCTTTTCTGTAAAGCTGTTTTCCAGCTGGGCAGCCTCCAGCATGTACTGGTGCATGGGGTTGTTCCTCCAAAGGTGCAGGATTTTGCACTTCTCGTTGAACTGCCCGAGGAGTCTGTCGAGGCACCTCTGGAAGGCAGCACGACTCTCTGGCATATCAGTCACTCTGAGTTTGGTGTCAGCAAACTCGCTGTGGGTAAACTCTGTCCCGTTGTCCAGATCACTAAAGAAGATATGGGGCAGGACTACACCCAGTATTGACCGCCAGGGGAACACTGCTGGTTACTGAACTTCAGCTGGATTTCATATTGTCTTTGTATTGTCTCCCCCTTCCTCTCAAGAGATATTTCCTGTGTAAAGAAGAGGAAAAGAATCGTGTCTGTAGCATAAGATTCAGTTCTTGCCCCTGCTGTGCCTCAGTGAGCTGGCTATATTCAGAGAAAATTACTCCAGTTTTATTCAGAGAAACGGAGAATATGGCACAGACTCCACAAACCAGACCAAAGGTAATTATGAAACTCTTTTTGACAATTCTACTTTTCAATAATGTCCTCTGTTTAAAGTTACCATTTTCTGACACCTCAGCATAAATCTTAGTCAGACAAGCTTTTAGTGTTTTTACCTCAACAATAGGCTGAACAATGAACCTCTCTGAACTCTCATCTCCGTGTTTTACTGATGCTGGCAAGTCTTGTTTCCAAGCTTGTCTGCATGCTGTGGTTATTCTTCCACGTAGGATGGATTCAGATAGATTTTTAAGTCAGAGATGCCTATTCCCTTTCCCTGGGGAAGCCAGCACGCAGGATACAGCTTCTGCTGTCTGTTGCTTTCCTACCTTCTGTTTCTTCTACTGTTGCTTGGAATAATTCACCTCTCCTTGTTGATAGGTGCACCTGTGAAACTGCAGACATGGACAGAGTTTATTTTCTCCAAGAAATGCAGCAAATCCTTTGTTGTTGTTCAGCGATCTGTTCATATACCTCTGGTTTCATTAAATCCATAGTACATCTTGAAATCCACCCATGTGGATCTTGGAGATCAGGGCAACACTCACACTGACCAGAGCATTCTGCACTTGCTCCAGTCTCCTGCATGTGACCCACCTTCTCGTCTAAGGCTACACTGATCTCTTAATGATAACAGATTTCCTTGTAGGGTATAGAACTCAGCCCCACCTCTTCCTCGCCCTTCTCCAAGAAACAGGTGATTCAACCCCTCAAATATTCTCAAATAAAACCAAAACATTCATTTACATATTTAATGCAAAATACACCTTTATTTTCAGATAGCCTTATATCTATGTGTCTCTTAGGGCTTAGGACAAAAGTGAGGCTTTTTGAGTTATTTATCCTTTCTAATTCCCAAAAAGCTTTTTGTCTTTTGTGCCTCTGTAGTATGCAGCCACAAGACCTATGCTGCCTTTCTCAATTGCACTAACTCGAGTTTCTCCATATTTAAATTCCAGCACTCTTCTGAGTGATATTCAACACAGAGTGATAGCAAGAATGCTTGTAAGTGAAAAGGTGTTTCTGCAACCAAAGATATGTTACCATATAATACCCATCTCTCTAGAACACAGATTATTTCAAATTAAATTGTGATATTCAGTTTTATTTAAGACTTGATGAATTATTCATTAGTGATAGGTCCAACAAATGTAGTTTTTCTTATTTATAAGACATATATAACCCATTTTGCAACTGACTGTTGAGTATATAAAAATGAAGTAAGATTTAGGACTATTCACGAGCTTGTTTCTTGCAATTATTATTCATGTCATGTCATGGATAACTTATTTGAGACTCTTTTCCCTAGAAGAAAATACTGAATAGAGGACATTAATAAACTCATTTAAATCTTAACTTTGATCTCCCATGACAACAGATTGTACAAAATTTCTCATTGTGTTCATCAGGCTTATAGGGTAGAAAGACAAAAAAAATAAAGAGGAGAACATGAATTAATTGATAAGTTACAGCTTTAACTAAACAGTGGAAAGGAACAGGGCTCTTTCTTGTAATTCATTTTATCTTACGTAACTTAAAAGACAAAAAAAATAGAGGAGAACATGAATTAATTGATAAGTTACAGCTTTAACTAAACAGTGGAAAGGAACAGGGCTCTTTCTTGTAATTCATTTTATCTTACGTAACTTAGGTCAGTACAAAGATGTAGTTCTAGGTGCATAATAAAAACCTTTAAAATCTCCTGGTACTGGAGGCTTCTGCCTTCTCTGTAAGTAAAACTCTTTTCAACTTCATCCTGGAAGTTACTTATGGTAAGAAATGGCTCCTTACCTCCATGCGCTCCGGACAAAAATTGTTATGAAGTCTTCTGCTTCCTTTGTTTTATCCCCAGTCTGTTGCTCTCAGGCATCCTAACACTTTCTGACTCTAAGGCTGTAGCTTTTTCAGTACTGTTTGGTCTTGTCGTGCTCTGGGACATAAAGCGTATTGTAGACTAAAGCAAACTCCCTCAAAATCTGATCTGTGCTGCCTCATGCCTTTCTACCCGTATACCGGTTTCCAGTGTTACATTTGCTAAAACGCCATTTTCCACACCTCTAATACATTCTTTTTTTTAAAATTACTATTTCCTAAACATTAGTTTAAGAATGTAATAAATAAGTTTGTCTTAAATGTTCAGTATCAAATATTGGTAGAAGAAATATTCAGATCTACTCAAAACAGCTGACTTCCTTTCACATTTTCTTCTCCTGGAAATCATTTCTCCTTTCTTTCTGTCTTCTTGCATCTGTCCCTTCCTGCAGCCAGCTTCATGACCTTGATTACTTCAGAAGTTCAATTCCTCTTTGGCATAGAAGTCCAGTGTTTCTCTGACAATTTGATATAAATAAATAAATAAATAAACCAAGCACTTCTTTTCCTGAGCTGATAAGAATGATTAGGCAAATAAACACTGTGCTGCACTGTGCAAGCTCAGCTTGTAGCTGGCAAAGAAAGAATAGTTCAAAAGTATTCCTCAGCTGGAAATGGAGAAATCAATCTGAAGAAATAGCCAATGGTATCATACCCTAGACCAAGGAGAACCAAAGGAGATTTAATCGCTCCTGAGACATATTTTCATAGACTGTGGAGGCTCAATAACAACCACAGTTCTCAAAGATAATGTTTATGAACTGTTCCCTTTACAGGAGCTGTCGTGCCTGGTCTGGACAAGAGGGAATGAGGTTGTTGAACATGAACTATAATACAAAAAAAAACATTTTCAACAAAATATGTGATCTTGATGCCATTGTTGTAACCACATATTTCAGCAAATTGTGATTCTTCTGAAATTATGATTGAGAATCCTAGCCAGCTACATTATATATAAAATACATATTATATACATATTTT
>NW_010397456.1:78813-94830 GCF_000710305.1 Buceros rhinoceros silvestris | reverse complement strand
TAGAACTTAATCTGGCCACTGCTGTAAAAGAAAAATGTTGCTCTAAATATGTTATCAGCAAAATGAGGGCTGAAGAGAATCTCCACCCTTTGCTGGATGCAGCAGGGAAAATGGTGACTCAAGATAAGGAAAAGGCTGAGTTACTCAATGCCCTTTTTGCCTCAGTCTTTATTATTAAGAGCAGCTGTTAAGCGCCCAGTCCCCTGAGCTGCACCACAGGGATGGGGAGCAGAATGAAGCCCCGTAATACAAGAGGAAATGGTCAGTGATCTGCCACATCACTTATATGCACACAAGTCTACGGGGCCAGATGGGACCCAGAGGTCCACCCAAGAGTACTGAGGGAGCTGGTGGAAATGCTTACCCAGCCACTTTCCATCATTTCTGAGCAGTCCTAGCTAACCAGGGAGGTACCAATCGACTGGAGGTTGGCCAATGTGACACTCGTCTACAAGAAGGGCCAGAAGGAGGATCCAGGGAACTACAGGCCTGTCAGTCTGACCTCAGTGCAGTGGGAGGTTATGGAGCAGGTCATCTTGAGTGCCACCATGCAACATGTACAGGTCAACTGGGTGATCAGGCCCAGTCATTATGGGTTTATGAAAGGCAGGTCCTGCTTGACTAACCTGATCTGTTTCAGTGACCAAGTGACCTGCTTAGTGAATGAGGGAAGGGCTGTGGACATTGTCTGCATGGACTTCAGTAAAGCCTTTGACACTGTTTCTCTCAGTGTCAAAGAGAAAGAGAAGCTGGCTGCTGGTGGCTTCAAGTGATACCAGGGGAGATTTAGGTTGGATATGTGGAAAAATTTTTTTACAGAGCAGGTGGTAAAGTGTTGGAACAGGCTGCCCTGGGACATGGTGGAGTCCCCATCCCTGGGAGTGCTTAAAAGGCGTGTAGATGTGGTGCTGAGGGGACATGGTTTAGTGGTGACCTGGCAGTGCAGGCTGAGCAGTTTGACTCGATGATCTTAAAGTTCTCTTCCAACCATAATGATTCTGTGATTACATCACTCGCTTAGAACTATCCAACTAGCATGACTTCATAATGAAAACCTATGACAACCCCAAGAAGATCCCCACCCCCAGTTGTAGAGGTGTAGCAAATGCTTTGTGCTCTTTATTCTAGGGAGGCTCCTTTCTCCATCCTCTCCAAGCAGGAAACTTAAGTCACGCTTTTCTAGGTGAAAATCTTGGAATCACCTGCCTGATGATTCATGAATAGATCTCAGCACAAGTCTTTGTAGGAATTTTTTTTTTCTTTTCCTGTTGTGGTTTCTACAAACAGTTTTTTCCTGGAAAAGAAATGGTGTGAATACATATCCCATTTAAGAAATTTTCAAAAGAACTTGAGAGTGCTCAAGTGAAATCTCACCATTTTTGAAACAGTGAGGTTTTCAGTATAAAATTAATTTTTCAAAGTAATTTAATCCTGCCCACTCCCCTTTCCCACTCCAGTTGTTGAGATTTGACTCGATGCAAATGCTGAAAATCTTTCACTAGGTGAAACACAGTCTAATCCAGCCAATGCTAGTTACAAACTAAATTCAGGCATGGAAACCTGGCTTCCAAAAAGACCAGCTTTTCAGAACATGGCAATCATTTGCATGGATGATATACATACTACTGTGTACAGCAAAGATAATACGATATAAGGGTAATGCTTGTTCTTACATGTTAAAGGTCTTAGTTTTACCTTTTTTAACTGTGATCAGCATCCTCAGGCTGAAGTTCCTGTAATAAAAGATGCAGCCGAAAATCTTCCTGTATAGTCTGGAGTCCTAAAACAGGTGGAAAGTTGAAAACAAACAATACGTATATAACTTAGTCTCAAATTCATTAAGATTTGAGGAGCTGTAAAAGTCCATGACATACCACAGGTTCAGAGGTTACAGCCGTGGCCCCAGCAGCACTATTTGTTAATCTCACTCCAACTTTATCAATAATTCTGTCTGAACTACATGTGCAAGCACAACATTCTTTGAAGTCTGAAAACAAAATGCAGCCAAATTGTCTCTGGGCAAATTTCTGTCATCACAAAGCCCTGTGGAACTGATTTGAAGTCAATAGGAGCTTGTAATGAACAAGAAAATTGGAGCAGCAGATGCACACAGGAGCAGCCTACACTACCCTTGTTCCTCAGTGCACGTTAAACAACTCTGAAACAGCTTACAAAGAACACCCACCAAAATGAGCAAAAAAGGAAGAAGTGAGAAAACTACGTGTCCTACTCTTTTTGTGGATAGGACCGTAACACAGAGCAGTCATGCTGGGTTAGACCAGCATCCATTTTGCCTATTACACTCTTCAATATTAGCCCGTAGTGGACACCTTCATCCGTCACACCCCTCTAGGGCAGAAGAGGGGAGCCTTTAAAGGGACATTACACTACCCAGTGACTGAGGACAAAAAGCAAAGATTATCTATCAAAATGAAATTATGCAGGAACTCTTGGTTTTCTGATGGTTTGTAATTTCATTCTGCTTCTGCTAAATTTGGTTTGACTATTTCAACATCAGCAGAATTAGGGTTGCTGTGATTTCTCAAAGGAAGTTTGATTAAGGTATAACAGCTAATATCCTAACAATAACAAAGAGCACAGCAGGAGCAGTAGAGACTACAAGCTGTCAAGATCTTGAAATGGAAAGTTCTATTTACCAGGCCTTACTGAGGCAGTCATAGGGGTAAACTCCGTATGCTGAATCACTACGACCTGCTCTGTATCAGGTTTCCTGGGAGTTTGCCCATCCAAGTACTGATTAGGCCTGACCTTTCCTGACATCTGAAATCAATCAAGAATGCATTTAAAAGGTACTAGAGTATCTATAAGGCAATTATTTTATCATGTGCATCTGTAGCGATCTGACATCTCAGGAAAAAGAAGAATTGTTTGTTGATGGCTGGTCTCTGAAAATTGTCAATTTTAAAACTAGTATTTTTTGGAGGTGCTTACAGAATGACCAATAAGCTCAAAATTACAGCTGAAAATTTGGTGATGAAATGTTAATGAAAAAGATACTTTTTCTTCCAAAGATATTGAATCATTGAAACTACAATTTCTGCTAGACGGGGTCATTTTCCCTGGATTAGACAGAGCATGCATTTGTTCAGATCAATCCAAACTCAACTCTCAAACTGAACTGGAAGAGGATTTTGACTTGTCATCTTCCCACTGGTATGCAATCACCAGTTGCTTGTTTTTTATATCTCATTAGGCAAATGAGTCTTAAGCCATTGCAATCAAATAATTATTCAGGTGAATATTTAGGTGAAATTTTTTGGATGTATCTATTAACCAATTCCACTTTCCAAGATTTTCCTTACAGTCTTCCTTTCTTGCAAAGGCTATAAAAAATTTGAGAGCAGGCAGTCAGGTGGTTTCCTGTGCCCCTGGACTGGCACACTATCCAACGCTGTTTTGCTGGTTTCTTATAAGTCTGTTAGTTTGAGTTGTCTTGTATATAAACTGAGATATCCAGCTCCTTAGGGGCAGACAGGTTTTTTGCTAGATATTTGCGTATATATAGAGGTTCTTGGTCCACATTGCCACGTAAACAAATTAGCAGGAAAATCGTATTTGAGTAGGTAGAGCTTACTTCCACTTTAAGCAGTTGCACCTCCTCAAAGCAAATCAGTGTTTGTTCTGTCCACATTACTGGTCTTCAGTGTTTTATTAAAGCCACAACACAGCTGAGGCATATCAACAGAATAGACCACCGTTTCCTGGAGGTAACCAAAGCCTGCTGAAGAGGTCTTAAATGCCACATCTGAAAAGAGATCCTACTGAGAGAAGGGTAGCAGATTAGACAGCCATTTTCACTGCTTTAGTGAGAAATCCCTGATTCCATTTCTTTCTCTTTGCTGAAGCAAGAAGTTGCGAAGATTCAGGTTTGCTGTATGTTCCAGGTAGGGAAAAGAGGAATATTCTTAATACAGTTGTCCTAGTTGTCAGTTGGATGAAAAAAAGCACTTTTCTGAAGCTGTTGGTTAAATATCAGAGTGTCACCTGGAAAATCAATAGCTAAGAAAACAGCTCTAAGATATTCCCAAGCTTGCAAAAAAAAAAAAAAAAACCAAAACAAAACCCAAAACCAAAAAACCCCACCACAAACCACCAGAAGCCTGCTTTCCTAACACTTCCAGCTCACTTCTGAGGCTGAGAGCTGCGGAATATATGCTGGCTTTTGACTGCCTTTCTGAAACCGAGAATAACTATCAATAGCTTGGAAAGTTTGGTACAGAATTTCAGTATTGTGAGTGAGTGCCTCCAAGTTAATACTAGTTGTGTACCCAGTTACACGATTTCTTTGGTTCCTTGCTTTGTTTGTATGCCTCAAGAGTCTTTTTTTCTTGTATACTCTTCTAAAACTTCAAGCCACCAAGTTTCAGACCTAGCTGAAATCAGGTGTACAGAAACATTTTACCTGATGCAGCCCTTTTCATATTTTCACTACAGCCTAATATTTTTAAGTTGTTTAGAGTACCAAAGACCCAGCCAGAGCACATTTCTACTCAACTTGTATTCCCCAACTGTCAATTTCACTATATCTTTGCTTATTCACAACTCTTTATATAAGATTAGTAATCTAAATCACATGGTACTGTTCCTACTCTTTGACTGGATGATGGTGAGTGCCCTGTTGGGGCACCAATACCTTATTTGCAAAGAAAATAAGTTATCACTTAGTGAAAAGCCAAACATTTGTGTGGGCAGATGTCCATTAGCACAAATGTTCATGGATTAATCACCAAAAGGGGTGCGAACACTTTTGAATAGAAAAGCAGTTTAGAATCCAGGCAAACATTTGTGAATCATTTCCCTAGCTTTTCTTTCGCTTGGAGAAAGCCTAAGGGTTTGATGTGGGACTTGCTGATTTCAGTGCAAAATGGAGTATTAGAACCGAAATATGAATTCAAGTTTCACTGACAATTTTACAAGTAAGTTTACTTCACTGTACTGGCAGGTTGTTCTTTGAATTGTATTTATTGAAAGAAAGCATTTCACAAAGCATGGCCATGCGCTGTACAGCAGTGTTGCAGCTCAGAGCAGAATTCAAGGACTATTTTGGGACTTCTTATACTGATCAAACAACATGCATTTTCAAATCAGCACCTTCTTTTAAATACTGTATATTTCAGTGGTATATTCCCATTACTTATCTGCACACGGATGTATTCTCTGCAGTGCTTTGTAAGGTGATCTCCATAATTTTCAGATTCTCTTAGCATCACCTTTGAGGTAAGACATGATTGAACATGCCTTACCTCAAAGGTATCGTCTGTATATCACTAGATACTGCTTTGAAACAGAAGCTGAGATGTCGACCTGATTTATAGACTAAAGAAAATGTTTCTTAAACATGCAGCCTTGTGGAATCAGGGGTCTCACACTTACAAGACATAAAACCTTCCAAGGACCCTGCAAGTTAAAACCATAGTATTAGTTGTTCGTTGCTGGTTAGACAGCTTGTTACAGGTGGATCTCTCCCTACTGCAGCCAGAACGAATTAGAAAAATAAAACTTACGTCACAGAATTTTAACAAAAGCAGATAAGCAAAAAAGCTGCTGGCTTGATTGTGACCATCAGAAAAGGAGCTTTAGAAAAACTTGTATTTGTATGAGAGTCTGAATTGCAGAAAACCATTTACTTGGCTCCTGACACTAATACTTTGAAAAGCAGTTTGTGAGCATTAAGTGCTTGATCTTTGAAATAGCAAAGATTTGCTTGGAACTAAAGGTACAGAATCAGATTCCTAGCACTGGCGATGTGCTTTTAAAGAAGAAATATTGCAGTTATATTTTAAGCACATATCTTACTATAATACTATATCTTACTATAATAATATATCCATTAGTTATAAACACCAACTGCTGTTCGATCACAATGATCACATATGACCTGACCTTCATAACAAATACATGCAACTTAATGAAGATCTAATGCTACAAACACAAAACATAAATGAGAAGAGGAAGCATGAGGTCTGACAAAAACTAGGAACATCCCTTTTTAACGTATTACTCTTTTCCCTTCCCCTTCTCTTTTCTTTTTTTCTGGCATGATTTTAATAATTTAAAAAAGAGCAGAAGAATTTTTATAAAATCTTATGTTACGTGCATTTCTTTCCCTTGCCCATAAGTATCATCAGCATGAAACTACTTAAATTTTCTCCACAATAAAGCACCATTATAACCTGGCAGTACCATTTTCTACAATGATAATTTCTATTGCAGTTAATAATTCTGATCCTTAGGAAAAAAATTACACCTGCTAGATCATAGTCAGGAAACCACCAGTGAGAAAAACTCACAGCCTAGCATGCACCTCTCAGATGATGTAGCTGAGGTGAGCATTGTGAACAGTGAGCAGGATTTAGGGACAACTGCCCTGTGAAGAAAGCATAAGGAACAGCTATGTGACAAAAACCTTTGTCAGTGATTAAAAACAAAGAAGCAATCGATCTCTCCGCTCCCTGAAGGTGCAGTTCATGGACAGATACGAATAAGAGTGAGATATTGGTGTGCCAGTGTTGCCTTGTGAGATGCAACCCTGAGAGCTGTCCACAACACGTTAAAGAAGAAATTAGGTTGTGGGATGTGACAGACATCCCCATCTTCCACCCTCATGCTATTTTTGGCTTATGGTTTTGTTTCTTACTGTTGAAGCCCAGTTGTGTTAAGATACACGTAACAGCTATCAGTCCCCCTGTGTCCACCCTTCCTTCCCCCCACAAAATCCCACTGTCCACAGAAATAATCATGAGCTTCTTCACATCGGACCTTCTCCTGTGAGATCCTTAGACCTGGTATGAGAAGGGCTAAAGGAGGAAAAATAATGGACTCTCAGGAAATAAAAAATACAAAGCCCTTTTGGGCTGAATGAAAGAACTTTTGATTCTTGCACACAGCAATGAGAACAGAAAAAACTTAGATTATCACATATGGGTGTGAGGTATTATTTAAACCCTCACCTGCACAGGAATGAGAGATGGGAGAGAATAGAAAGTAAAACAGTTTAAGTATATATATATAGCTTTTTAAAGCCTTACTGAATTGAAATATCACACCCTAGTTTATCTAATTAGCTAGTCAAACCCATTTTAGTAGCTTAGCAGGAAGAGACGCAGCTTTGTCTTTCTTTCCTTGTAATAGCAGCTAGCTTAACTGATGCTGGTAAGACCTGGGAGTTTCTGGGTTATCAACTGCCGGGTAACAACAGCGTAGCTCTCAGAGTGCTGTGCTCTCTCCAAAAAGTGCTGGGGATATTTTCCCCTCCTGAGGACAGGGATCAGGGTGCCTCCCCAGGCCAACAGCTGCAGGGTATCGTGACAGGCTGCTGCGCGCTCGCAGCCAGCCAGCTCCTGTAAGACAGCCTGTACCTCTACGGGTCCCCGGAGTGAGCCAGCTGGAACCAGTTGTCGAGATGAGAGCTTGTGCTTAGCAGTGCTGTTGAGTTAGCGCACAGGCACTGAAAGAAACACAATCTGACTCTGAACTATTACAGAAAACACATGGTACTGGGAGTAAAATGAGCTAAGGAAATTTTCTGAGTGGAAAATCAGAGGAGATAAAAGCAGATAAAATGCCATACTTGAAACTGTTGAGAAATGTTGAGGACAACTGGGTATGGTTTAAACCCTCCTGCCTTCTGAATCTGCTTACAATGAATAGGGTCTGTGTAACTTTGAATGTGACTAAAACTGCTTCTGAGGCACTTTATTTCTTTGCAATAGTTTTCAGGTCACAAATGAGAAGGGGTACAAGGACTTTTCAAGTGAGAAATTGTCCTCATTTAGTTGCATGAATGAGGCGTATGAGAATGTAATTTTATCTGGTAGATAAGGCAAGCAAATTTTAACACATTTCCAGAATGTCATGGTGTTAGAAAGCAGCCTTACTAGATGCTATCAAAGGGCAAAGTGATGTTGTTCACAAGCAGTTTTCTCACTCTTCTTAATTTTAAAATAACTGTTAGTATTTGAGTCATCTTCTTACCACAGAAGAGCAGAAGGAGACATTAGTATTGCGTACAGCTGGGGAGAAGGCTTTGCTGTGCTTCTGTGATATACCCATTTCACTCTATCCAACCTGTGCATCTCTTTGAAAGAGTGACCTGCAAGAGAAGTAGAACTCAAAAGAATTGGTTGTAGGTCTTCAGAGAGCTAGAGAACACCACATAGATGGATTAATCTGCCAGCTGGAGTCTTTTGAGAGGAAATTATTTTAGAGGTTTATGGGTGAGCTTTTATCTTGTAAATCAGGAGACAAAATATCGATTCCTTCTGTTTCCATGGCAAAAGATTTCCCCCTAGAAGCTGCAGAGGGAATAATGCGAGGACTCTTTGCATTAGCTGTGAGGAACTCTGTGTGCTCACTGAGCCTCAGCCCAAAGTCTGAAAGGAAACTTTATCCCTAATATCCAAGCTGGTCTGTGCATTGCTCAAACCTGTCATTTTGTAAAGGTTTGGGATTTTGAGAAGTGTCTATTAAGTACCTGTCAAGTAATATTTCAGTAGTGAAAATGATTTATTGAATGACTTCTCTTTTTGATATTTTAATATTGCTATATTTCTTCTCATAAAGAAAAAGTTTACAGGTTTTTTAACTTACTAAATACAATAATGCTTCATAAATTTTTCCATTCAGGTCTATAACTGTGTATAAAATGAATTATTGTCTAACGTAAGTAACGTGTCACAAACAAATCCTTTAGTAAAGATGGATGCTTAAAAAACCTAGGGTAGCAGTTCACTATTTCAGGCTGAAACTGGGTTCTTCAGTAAGACTGTAGCATACTAGCCAAATTTTGAGAACTCTTCAGATGCCTAATTGTTCTAATACTAGTGATATTTATGTGTCTAACTGCCTTTATAGAGCTGGCCCTACACAGTTGTTCTTTTGCCGTAGCACAGAAATTCTTGACTCATTTAGCATTTCTCAAGTTGCATTAAAAACAGGGGTTGCTTTGCTAAAGAGATACTATCCCTCTCAGGCTCTGAGAACGTGGAGGCAGGAAATATATTAAAGATTTCATTCAGTGTGCTCTTCTGGGGGGAAGAAAAAAGAGGTTAAAAAAAAAAAAGTCGTTCTCAGGATCTTTCATGCAAGGAGATGGTCAATGAGGCTACACTCCCACAGCTTATAGGAAACTGGTAGGCGTAAATCATACAGTTGTTTTCTGGCCTATTGCCACAGTCACACAGGTGGTTCTCTGAGCCCTAAAAAACATGAGGAAATGGGCTTACAATGCTAACTATAGCTCATAGCTTCATTAACATTCCTTTACAGAAACTGCTAGGTAAGCACCTGCATGAAAATTTTACATACATATACATATTATTGTTTGACTTTCTCATGAGGCAGCTGTGCAAGTAGTGTTGAAGATTCTAACACTTCTAACACATAACACAGAAGATGAGACTATTTAACCTGTTTAGATCTTGCAAAGAAAGAAGAGCTTGATTTGAGAGATAGAGTTCAAAATCTTGATGCATCACTATCTGGAATCTCAGTCTCAAATGATGGATTATTAAAGGGTTAAATGAGTGCTAGCTAGATTTTTGCCTCTTCAGTATTTCTGGGAGTACATTCTGCTCCGTTCATTCTCGCTTTCCTCAGGGGAATTATCTGTCCTTCTGCTGCTTCAACCAAAGAATTTTCCCCCAGCTCTTTTCTCACTATGATAATAGTAGAAGGCATGGTTGTGACTGTCCAAAACACGCTTTCTTGGCTGTGAATTCCCATCCTGTGGCCCCGCTGTGCTGCCCTCTCAACAGTGCTTCACTTCCTGGGATTTTACATTCACAGGAAAGTATGTGCTGGCAGCTTTTATGGTATTCAGCTAAAAATATTAACTACAGTTTGAAGCTTCCCACTTGTTTCTGCCAGATATATTGCCTTTCTCATGTTCCTGTAGATTATATGTCTGTGCTATGTATTTACAATGACAAATAAATGAAAGTAAAAATTAGAATGTAATTAGGTGAACGTGAGTGAAAACTGTTATGGTACTGAAAGGTCAAATTTGCACTGAGATAAATGTGATCCATTTTTTGCAAGTGATGATTCTGATGACTACAGTTTTATTATTTACTCATTAATTTGGAGAGGCAGACGGGTGATATCATGATTTGATAGCAATTACACCATGTGACAGAATACAGAACCTTCAGAAAAGAATAGTCTTGTTCTCTCATTTTTCTTTCAAGAACAAATATTAAATCTCAGTCAATACCAGGGAATATTATACTTAAATAATGAACTATTATCTTCCCTCTTAGAGAATCAAGAGGCAAAAAAAAAAAAGCCATTTAATAAATAACATGGTTTGCCACTCATAGCAACAATTCTAGGGTGAAAACAAGTCAGCAACTAACTGCATTCCCTTCTCAAAATGTAACGCTTTCTGTTGACATTTTGGTATTTAAGATCTTTAGATTGCTAACCACTTACAAGTACATTCACTCAATACTGACACTGTAAGATATGTCTTAATTTTAATATATGTTCTTTGTCGGATCAGCTGATTCAAACCTTATAACTTCATCTAGATATTGTATACTTCAACACTTCAGTTATTTTTTAGTGCATTGAAATGGTGATTGTTCAATATTTTTTCTGAATGTTTCCTGGCAAGAAGTTACTTTTCTGTTCTTAACCTAAAGGATAGTAACAGGAACAATGTCAAGCTAAGTTGTGAAATAAATCTTGATACCTATTATGTAAAAGGATCTAGAAATCTTTTATGTGAAGGAAAATATATATTTGTCTAAGAGAGGAAGAGAAACAGATTTCACAGAGAATTAGCTCAATAAACTTCAGATCTGACTTGACGTTGAGACCTCTTGAAACACTCGGTTATGCTGGAATCAGAAGTTTAATATAAATCTGGTGAACACCAGGCATCAGCACTGTCTGACTGTGTTGCCTTGCCAAAATGCCAGAACTCTTCATGTGTGGAAGTAACTTCCCAGCCTTAGAGAGCAGGACATACTCCTTGTCTGTGCTGTTTTTAACCACTATGCAGAGGCATTTTCAGGATAATTACAATGCAGGGAAAATATTGATTCTCGTTAAGTTAATGATGCTTGCATCTAAAACTTTGAGCAGGGAATAACACCTAATAAGAAGTATAGCATGGAAACATAGACATAATATCAGTAATGAACCAGACCAGAGCTGTTTCAAACCTATCTTTATAATCTTATTTTTCCTGTGTGTAACTATTTATTTTTTCCATTTATATTTAGTATTTTGTAATGTCTCAAGAAACAATTCTTAATTTGCTAACAATCGTCTCTAGGCATCACATTGAGACACACAGAAAGCAGGATTCTGCTCTCATTAAACCCCAGGAGAGATTCCAAGGTGCTATCCATTGACAGTGGATAGTCCCCTTGATGCCAATTCAGGTGTTACAGTGTGAGCACTGCCCATTGAAAAGGGACTCCTTCAACTCTTACAAACGTGCAAACCAAGGCTTGCCTTTTATTGCCTCACATAATACTTGAATGAAAAATAGTTGATTAACAGAAGATGAAATATAAACAAGGATGTTCCTTTGGCACAAGTTATTAAATGCCAGGTGAGAGGATCAGGTGGGCTTGCGAGAATTTTTCCTACTATTTTTAAAATTTTTCTCGTTTACTTGTTACTACACAGACAACTGATAGCAAAGGCTTTATTACAGGAGCTTCAGTGTCTTCTGTCATTGCTCTTTTGAGCGAGTCTCCACTAAGCTCTTCTATATATGTAGCAGATCAGGAGAAGCAATTGTCAGTCAGTCCTGAAGATAAGATGCAAAATGCTTGTGGTGGAGATGTTTATGTTCTACCAGAAAATGAAACAATGGAACATAGAATTCCACTGTTGTAAAAAGTTAAGCGACAGTTAAAGTAACAGGAAAAATACTAAAAGCGTGTTTGTTAGTAGAAACTGTGTGAAGAAAAACAATTAGTGAATTAGTAACATGTAACAATTAGTTACATGTCAGGTTCCATAGCAATATATGTAGAAAAATATATTCAGAGGTATTGAGAAATTCTCGGCTTTGGTAATACCCTGAGAACTTCCAGCATTTTCACTCTTGTCGGCATCATGTGAGACAATGCTGCTTCTTGCTTACAATATTCTTAGCAAGCTAAAATCTGGCAGGTTTTCATGGTATTTTTGCAATAATAAAGAATCTGCGACAATGCAGAATCTTTCTGTGATGTTTCTCACAGTTAAAAGAGAAAATCCCTTCAGGCAAGAAGTTTTTCCTCATAAATACAGGAGCAATTATGTATTTTATTTTATTGCCCAGAAGATAGGCAAGAAAGAGTCCAGAGCACTTCTGCTAAGCACTGAAGAATGAATGTGACAATAGTGACATTTTTCAAGAGTTCAGAACCTAAGTAAAAGACAAGTTGGAGATCCAGAGCTGTGGGAAGTCCAAGAGAACCATGGAACCAGTACTGAACCATATGAGGAGCAGAAGTCTTGTCATCAGCTGTCTTTAATCATTCCAAGACTTTGGCCTTAGATTAGGAACTCCCCGATGCTAATGAGATTGTGAATCTAATTTTGAGCCGTTAGGCCTCAGATTTTTTTTTTTTAAACTTTGGTACTGTTACTCATCTCAATCTGCATGATTGTGTATTATTCGCAATGTAAAAAGATAAATATTAAACTAAAGGGGAAAAAGAATTGGTTTAGTTTAAACATTCTTATATAGTACCTATTTTTGTAGCAAAGAGGGAATTTAAAGTGAGTTGCATAATAGATGAAAAAAATTAATTTCTTAAATATTAAGTTAATTGTGTTGCCAAGTACAAAACTTTGTTTTCATGCCAACTAAAGATCATTTAGGGACACTTACTCTTCCTTTTGACAGTGTAGGTGCCCAAAAGATGCAAAACACTGCATCAGATTTTGTCAGTGATTTTCATAATGGCCAGGAATTTTCCATCTTCCACTGTGCTCAGTGAACACCACTAGTTCTAAACTACACCTTTGTTAATATTTTATTAAAATCTAACAATCTTAAAAATAAATAATTATGTGGAGGAAACTAATTTTAGCAGTATGAAAGTTTTTTTGCCTATTCTTTAAGAAGTTCTCTGAAAACAAAATGTGATTTGATTGACTGGTTACCTAAATAATTCCCAGAGTAATTTTTGCAGTTCTTGCAGTCTTCTTGAGTAGGTCACTGCAAATGATGCAAGCAGGTATTTAATTTTTTTAATTTTTTTTTTTTACTGGAACACAATTCTTTTACGGCGTGAAAAGGTATTAATAAAATTTAAAAATTGCATTTAATGAGTATATCATCAATATTCTGGATTACAAAGTCCTCTAGTCATTGACTCTGTTACAGTGCAGAAATAAAGGACCCTGTCAGTAAAGTAGTATGCTGAAATAACTGCAGGCAACAGATACCCTTTAACTATAAACTATAAAAAATTTTACTATTAGAAGAAAGTGGGGGGTTTTTCTGTGTTCATCATGCTGCATACAAAAGTAATACTGGACAATCTGAAATTATGGCTTGCACTGTACTTCAGAAGAAAGGCTGACAAGCTCCTGTTGAATAGCCTAAAAGCCTGTATTTTCGGAGGGGTTTATTAAGACTTCTATTCATTGTTGTACATTGAGTCTCTCTAACGTAAAATGAGCAGTCCTCAGAGGGCCTTGATTGTATCTGGGATTTTAAAACTACATCCTCAGCAATGGGAAGGTTGGTATTTAAGGAACTGAGACTGCAAAACACTTGGACAATAGTTTCCCAGAGTCTGCAAAATACAGTCTTACAATAGAGAATACATTTTTCTCATTTATAAACATCTGGACAAAACAGTACGCTGTCTAGATCTCACAGCAAATTAGGGTCTGATTTTTAATTAAGTTTGGCATGCATCAGAGGGGTACATATGTTCAGCACATGTTTTTACCTTTTACGTCTTTTGCTCCATTACCTACGTGTTGTTCAAAATGAGTTCTGCTACTGAATCCAAACCGTCCAAATTGCTTTACTTGAAAAAATTCACAAAATGAAAAATAATTCACATCTTTGACAAAATGGAGCATCGTTTTTCTGAAAGAAAATCCATGTGTTGGGGAAAAAATGACTGAACTTGTAAACTGATTATAGTTAGTTGCCAACTACGTGCACTTTCCAGATTTTGAAACCTCATACTCAAGCTGAGTTCACCAAAAAGGTGTTTTCTCCCTAGTGTTTGAGGATCTATGAAACTTTCTCCATTGAAACTGGAATAATTTTATTATTCTGAATTAAAAAAAAATCCTGTTTTCTTATAGTTCTGATGTGGGAAGGACTCAGAATGTAAACCCTGGAGCTCATCAGCTTTGAGAATTATGATTGTAGGTACAATTATAGTGATATGCTCTTCGGGAGAACTTTTGGAAATGAGCTTTATGACCTCGAGTTGCAAACAGGTGGGAATACATCACAGGTCTTTAAAACTAAGTCTGAAATTACTGCTGCACAAATCCTGGCCTGGCTTTTCTCCCCAGGCACACCTGGAGCTGCAGAACAGTACATCCCAGACAACTCCGCTTGGACCCTTGCATCAAGGCAGATGGGACATTTCCAGGACTGCTGAATCTTGCATGCTTACAGAAGTACATACAGATTTGTCTGTCACCATGAGAGTCCAGAAAGGAAGTTTAGCAGAGTTGCCATGGAGACTGGAGGTAGCCCCCAAAGTAGACCATTCTATGTATTCAGCTCTGCTACCAGATACTCCAAGGACAACCTCAAAGACAGGAATGTTGCCCAGCACGTGATGCCCTAAGCAAGGAGAGAAAAAGACTGGAGATTTTCTGTTTGGTGAGTCCCACCAGCTATGCAGAAGACTGGAAGAGCATTCTACTTATGGAGAAAGAAGAAAGAGATTTGGTGCAATAGAATATTCAGCTGGTATGGGAAGATACTGACCTACCAAGGGGCACCACTGAACAGGGAAGTGAGGTACGCAGACAGGTCTTTGTGCTAATGCAGAGTGCACACTTAGGAACACACACATGAAACAGGAGCTTTGCCAGAGAACTTACTAAAGGGAGTTTTGCTCAGCTTCTTGGTCTTAACTAGAAGTCTACACCTGCAACACAGCTGTGTGGCTTTTTACAGAGACCAGCTTCTTTTACCCAGTTATAGCTCTTGACCATCCCTCTTGCCCACTCAAGTCCCAGGGAAAGTGAAAACGGTGGATTTAGTGGATTCTCACTGCCAGTCATGTCCTGAGCTGCTAAGAAAGCTCTGGTTTAGGGGAGCTGTATTCCTTATGTTCTCTGTTTCTCATCCTGATCAGACTGACACAGGATACAGGGGTTTAACCAGCTGTTGAGATTGCACTCCCATGATTTCTAATCAGCTTCTGGCCATGTGCAATACGATATAATCCAGGATGTCTCCTGAGCAAAACAAAGCACCCTGTGAAATTGTATCATGGTAACCTCTTATTTGTGACACCTAGTTGTCATGTCACCCCCCAAAACAACCAAACACTACAAATGAACCAGAAAAAGGGCAACCTTTTTGAATTGGAAGGAAGTGGGGAAGAACAGGCGTATAGTGATCTGAATGAATGTGAATTCAGTTAACAAATGCATGTAAAATTACGGCTTGCAAAAACTTATTTTGTAAATCATGGCCTAAGTTTAAGAAAGAGTACAGGAGGTGGACAACAGGCAAGGAGCAGCCAGATCCAAGGGTGAGGCCAGAGGACAGGGAAGTAGAAATCCGGATCTTTCAACCTAAGCAGGGAGAAGGGGACACTTTGCATAATTCAGCAGATTTATGAAGCTTTATGATTTCTGGGAAAGGATAGATGACAAAAGGGATTGGGTATTTCTGGAGATAGTTAACATTCAATTCAATTCAACTAGGTCTTCTATCAACATTGCCCCAGACAATGTGTCTCCAACAGGATCTGAACTGAGGCATCTATTTAGTGAATAACTCTTCATTTTTATAGCCTTACTTTAAGTGATTTGTAATATGAAAACTATTAGCTT
>NW_010397456.1:43317-78696 GCF_000710305.1 Buceros rhinoceros silvestris | reverse complement strand
ATGCCGAGTAAATGCACTATTTCACTGTGTTTCCCAAGAATGAGATTATTTCTTTTTAACATTCAGTGCAAGAATAGAAGCTTTTTAACCTGCTAAATGAAACGCTTTTCACCTTAAGGTAAGAGTAATTTGCTTTGTGTGAACCTTTAGAAATACAAGAAAATCCTCTCTCTTCTGAAAGAAATAAGAAGATACTTAACTTTCCTCTTTTGCCCATGGGTAAAGAGAAAATCTGAGAAACAACCACAGAGCAAAACTGGATCTCCACTGAATAGTTTCTCAGCCTGTTCTTTTTCATTTGGAAAAGTGCAGAGCTGCCTATTAGGAAGATTGAGACAAAGAGGGTCTATAAACCACAAAGGCATGCTTGCATTTTTGCTTGGCATGAATCAGTTGAGACCCATCTCCTTCAGTGGATCTATTCCAATTTATGCACACAATAAGGAGCAGGGAGTCACAAGCAGTTGTAGTTCTCTGTAATTCTTTATATTTTACTGTAACTCCTTCTCCACGTTGCATGCTAACCATAAAGATTTGAGGATACCATGTATTTCTAAATAACCTGCATTATGAGGTAAGGGTAGAATTCATTAACATTTTCTCCTTTTCCCATTGGCAGCTTCTTTTCGCACAGAATGAATGTAAAATTAGATATAAAAGACATTACAAGCAATATTTCATGTGTCCTTTTAGCTGCTTTGAGAAACACAGCTGCTTTAGAGTCTCTTAGGACCACTGCATTTATGCTCCCAGCTCTCATCTGACAAATGGATAGTTAATAGATACTTAAAAGATTCTCTTGATATTTCAGGAATCTATAACAGGAAAGCATCATTGATGCTCACAGTAACTGGTAAAAGATTAACTAATTGTATAATTGTTCCAAAATTCATGTATTTAATATTTTTTCAATGACAAAGACTGAAATAATAGGGTTTATTTTGCCTTATGTTTCATGCATGAGGTATATAAATACATACATATTTACTTTTTTAAGAATGCAAGAATTACTGGGACAGAAGTGTTCCCAAGACACACCACATTTTCTTGTGTGCTGGTCTACAGTAAACACTCATATAGTCAGGTAGGGGGTAGTTTGCTGCTTTTTTGTTGTAGTGGTTTTTTTTTTTAATAAACTTTGTAGATTTTTTGAGTCTTTAATGAATGCTGTAACACTGGTATGAAAATCCCTAACTCACAAGACTGTAGTGAGGATTAATTAGTGAATGTTTGTAAGATGCTTTGAAGATGAAAGGTGTGATGTAAATGCTAATTATTTATTATTACTGTCTTCCTAATCACGGGCAAATTTGCTTGATGTGGAAGTGAGTGATTGATCTTGCTAAACGGTGGGAGAAGGGCCGTTGCAAGCTTCACATTAATAATTCTCCCTGTGAATCTCAGCTACCATAAGCCTCGGCCTCCGCGTGGCTTTGACAGTGCCCTTCAGACTAAATTGCTACACTACTGCAGTCTCTGGGCCTGATCCACTAAGCCATGAAATCAAAGATTTTTCCATCACTTCCAGTGAACTGGGCAAAAGGTCAAAATAACAGGCTTTTATACAGTATTTTGGAAAATAACTAAACGACAAAAACCTGTTTTCTGAAAACTGTCCATATTTGCTCTCTGCATGAGAGAGCTTGATACATACTGTCAGGTTTTGTCAGTTGTGTCAGATCATATTCATATCATACCGTTTTCTTCGTGCACAATAATATGATTCTTTGCAGGTCTGTTCAGCTGTGAATCTGTAGCTGTCTGCTGCATTAAATTATGTGCAACTTTAGCATCAGTGTGCTGTATCACACTGGGCAAGACATTTTGGTGCTCAGGGCATGAGAGCAGTTTGGTTCTCACTCCTACAGAATACGAAGAAGTATTCTTTTCTCTGCAAGGTGAAGGGTCTCAGCTCCCACTTCCTTCACAACTCAGGAGAAGCTGCAAGCTGCAGCCAGATACTTTTTATATGCTTATCTCTGCCAGCTGTACCTCAGAAATACCCCTATATTGGACAGTGTTCCCCTCAACTTTCTGATTGTGAGGACGCACTGTGAGTACTCACCACCATAATGATCGTGAAATCAAAGGTTTGCTTAGAACTGGGTACGCTTTGACTTCACAGGCCGTTCCAGAGTAGAAAAAGGTGCTAGCATCTTAAACCTGAATGTATGAGGATATAGAATCATAGAATCATAGAATCATCTGGTTGGAAGAGACCTTAAAGATCATCGAGTCCAACTGTTACCTCTGTACTGCCAGGGTCCCTACACCATGTCCCTCAGCACCACATCTGCACGGTTTTTAAACACCTCCAGGGATGGGACTCCACCACCTCCCTGGGCAGCCTGTTCCAATGCTGCACAACCCTCTCTGTAAAGAAATTTTTCCTTATATCCAACCTAAACCTCCCCTGGTGCAACTTGAGGCCATTCCCTCTCGTCCTGTCATTCTTAATATGGGAGAAGAGATCGATCCCCACCTCCCTACAACTTCCTTTCGGGTAATTGTAGAGAGCCATAAGGTCCCCCCGAGCCTCCTCTTCTCCAGACTAAACAGTCCCAGCTCCTTCAGCCGCTCCTCATAGGACAAGTTCTCCAAACCCTTCACCAGCTTTGCTGCCCTTCTCTGAACCCGCTCCAGCACCTCAACATCTTTCCTGAAGAGAGGGGCCCAAAACTGGACACAGTACTCAAGGTGCGGTCTCACCAGTGCCGAGTACAGGGGGACAATCAATGCCCTGCTCGTGCTGGCCACACCATTCCTGATCGCTTCAATAAAGGTGAAGGGGTATACAGCAACATTTGTCAGAGACTGCAGAATAGGAAAATATTAATTCTAATTTCTTGCTTGAGAATACCAGTTTCACATCTGTACATGCTGTCAGTGTGCTATAGGCCAGTAGCAAGTAGGAGGTAACAGATTTGGATAGCCAACGTTAAAGCTAGAACAGCTTGGACTAAAATAAAACCTGCGGTGGTGTTGACAATGGCAGTTATCCAAGGACTGTGATATATCCTCTGTCACTTGCCATTTTAAAAGCCAGTTTAGATAGTCTGTGTGTTCATCCAAATGAAAGAGTGAATCCCAGGCATTCCTACAGCTGATGTGACATGAGGAGTCAGGCTGCCTTCACCATCAAAGCATCCAGGAGTGTGTACAGAGAAGCGTAGTGCATCAGGTACATTCATTACTCATGATGCCTATCAAGCAGAGGTGACATTTATCAGGATGTAGCTTAATAAATACCAGTCCTCATGGACTATCACAGCATGTCATGCTACTGAAAATTGAGGTATAAACAAAATCTTTTCTGCAGCAATTGGTGAATTGGCTCAATGGTGAACTGAAGCTGTCTTCCTCCCAGTTTGGCATGGGTTAGCTAGCTCTGTTGTGTAAGGGAACAGCATCTGTGCTGCAAAAGGCATAAATAACATAAAACAATAGAGAGACTGTTTTGTACCTACAGATACGGCAGGTTGCACTCATACAGAGTTGCACTGGTGCTTTGGGAGGCAGAGAACATATAGACCCAGATCTAGAAAAGGCTTCTGTGTCCCCAGAGCAAATGTGCTTTTTTCGTTTGTGAATCCCAAGTGTCACGTTAAATCTTTTGGGATGTTCTAAAGCTGTGGTTCTCAGACTGTGGAGTATTAACAATTACAAATCAAGCAGCAGGGTGTGGGTCTGCTGTGTGCACTTACACAGCACACAGCCTTAGGAGCCTTAGAAGAGCAAAATCTGCATTTACAGGTTTTGTTGGCCCTTTGTAAATCTGTTGTGAGCTGTGGGGGATTTGCATCATCAGAACAGGAAGCAATGTAATGACTTTCAGGTATGTGTTGGTTGCTTTTGATGCTTCTGTCATTAAATATACATAACTAGATCACAACAATCATTGAGACATTTTAAAATCATGTGTAATGAATACATTGATAGTGTTAGACTTGATGCTGCACTTAGGGATGTTAGTACATAGACAGGAAGTTCCTTGAAAACTCCCATTTATCTCAGTGAAGGTCTAAGTGCTGAAATGGAGGTAGAAGGCACTTAAAGCACGTCTATTGCTCTGCAGATCTGGGTCTTAATTTGTAACTACATTGCACAGTAAAATAGGATTAGCCTCCTTATGAGCTTCCTTTACTCTGTTACTGCCCTGTGGTGCAATGCCCTCTGAGAACAGATACAAAAGAGCTACTCAGGGGTCTCCAAATTCCCACTGCCAGGTTGTCCTGACTGCATATTGGGTTTTGAATGGAGCCTTTATTCATTTGATCAGCAAGATTGCGGTCTGTCATTAATAGAAATGCCATTGGCATTGTGAGGCACGTTTGTCATCAAGTCGTAAGCATTATCTGTCACCATCGTATTTTTAGTTTAAAGACAGAGGGAAATGACACTGCAAGGACTGAAATATTTGTCTTCAATGCTCCTTAACCTAGTAATACGTTATCCTGAAGTGCTGAGGAGCCACATGAATACCAAAGCTTGAGAGTCTAGGTACTTGAATTACTGACAATCTGGAAAAGATCAATTATTTGAGTTTAGAGAGAGACAGCTTTGCTGAACCTATCCGAGTACATTACATATAACCTTTTCCAGCTGTCACTGTAGAGCCTAGACAGATCTTTCTCGGTCTCTTTGGGTTCTAAATGAGATTTCTGAGATTAAAGGCCAGTGCCAAGGAAAAGAGTTCTGTAGTAAACACCAGTAAGATTGACAAGGCTATGTGGCATCATGTCTAAAATAGCTACCATTCTCAAAAATCATGCTAAGAGAGGTCCTCCTTAAGCAAAAGAGTTAAGTATTGAGAGTTAAGTATGATAACCAGCAGGTGATCCTTACCTGTGCCCAAAATGCTGATTATGATAAGTATAGCCTGATAGACCAAACCAGCCCTTCAGATCACAAAAATTACGCCTCTCTAATCTAGTAACAGTTCTTAGAAAAATTAATACGTGCTTTCTGATGATTAGTGAGTACAACTACTGAAATTGTGAGAAGACCAGGTAAAGATACTACAAGATGCTTTAAAGGAAAATAGTAACGTCAGAAGCAACACTGTGCTGCAGATTAAAAATTGCGTTCAATTCGTGCGTGCGGACACACTGTGCACAGAAGAAGCTCTGTGTGGGAGGAGGGTGCAGGAAGGAAAAAGCAAAAACTCAAGGGAGCACATGCAAAAAGGGACTGTTTCCATTATTCCGTGTAAGCATGCAACTAATTCACCTCAGAGGCTGACTGCCTGCAAAACAGTCTCTAAATCTTTTGCAGAACATCTGTGCTGGAGATGGGCGGACATGGCTGCTCCAAATTGATTCTGCATTTACTAATTTATTACCACCTGCAACAAGTTTATCACATATTACTTTCCCCAGAAGGTAAATTATAAGGGCAAAACACATAGGACATGGCAACTGTATGCGAAGAAGTGTCATTATATCTTATTTTATTGCTGGCAAAGCTTCTGGTGAATTTGATTTGTGTTTATTCAGGTTATGTGTTGTACATGGGTTTGGATGATGGATAGATCCTCCCACAGGGTCCTATAGAAAACACAAACAAAATACTCCACTGAGTATGGAACTGAATTTTACAGGGATTAAATGAATAAAAGGACATAAGATGCAATTTCCCATCTCCTGATTGAATACTGCAGAACCCATGAAATCTCTTTTTTCCCCTGTGCCTGACTGGCTTTATCCCACGTACTGTAGAGAAGTACTGCAAAACAGGACTAATGAAGGGGCAAAGAGGTACAAGCCATGAGTTTACATTTTCAATGGGCATGAATATACACTTGAAAGAAAAATGTAAACACCCAGTAAATGTGATAATAATTGGAAAAAACTCAGAAATCTCTGTAGCCCTTCAAATTTGACTATTAATTATGGTTAAAATTTTTATGCATTTATTCCAGCAGTTATGTTAAAAGGCCACACTGCTCCAAAAGACTTTGCCCCGTCCAGCCTTCCCTGGTACCCAAAGAAAAAGCATTTCCTGAAGAAGGAGGCAGATTTCATGAAATAATATTTATCACTACGTTTTCTTCTCACTGCTTTCTTTTTGCCAAGTGTTTCTGCCTTCCATATTGGCTTCTATTCTATATCCATGTGACTATCTCCTGTTTTTTAAGACTAGAGTTACCTTTATGCCTCAAAGAGTTTTTCACGTACAGACAGAAGATTAAAATAGGACAGAAAGAAAAGAGAAAATAGCAGTTTTGTCAAAGAACGTCCCTTTACTCAGCTCTTTCACTCTCAGCTATATTCAGAAAGGAGCTCACAGCATTCAGCTGATAACAAACAGAAGTTCACAAAATAATAATTTTATTATTGGCTTGAAGTAGGATGTTTTCCAGACATTCACAAGTTTTTTTAATAGTTGTCACTAGAAATAACAGATATCTGCTAAGCAAGTTCCCATATAGTAAATTATGTCCAGCAAGGATATTGATAGAAATCACGCTGGGGGTCACTGGGACAAAAGGATGTTTAGTTGACTTTTTTCTCCCAGGGATCTATTTTAAGCACGGACTTAATTTAAAATTTTCTTGATTACACTTTTTTTTTTTACTGAAGTCACCTCCTGGAATTTTAACATTTTTTGTTTATAGATTTTGACTAAGTAATTTAAAGTATCTAGTCTGTTCCTGCTTCTGCTGATGGAAGCAAGGAAAGTGTTCATATGAATGCAAATATGGTTACGTATTTATGTTAAACATATCCTTTTATTCTTGTCAAGGTTACATGATGAATTTCTGTTATGGGTAGGTTTCCACTGTTCATACAGCGCCAGCTGACTTCAGTGGTTGCTTACAGACTTGTTTAACAGAAACAGTCACTCTGTGACTTCTGCCCTAGCCAAGCTCTGCTTCTCTTCTCTGAGCTTTGGCAGTGCTTACAATTGAAAATTGTATATTGTATAGTTCTATATACAAGTGGGTTTTTTTTTTCACCAAAAGCCTGCTGTAAAGACAGTTTTACTGAAATTTCATGCACAGCAAGGACATTTTAAGAACAGTAGCCGAAATATATGTCTGCCATTAACATTACAACATTTTTCAAGAGTGTGAACAAAAAACTTAAGTCAAAAAAGAGATTAAATCTGATTTTGGTGCCATGACATCATGAAACATAAGCAAGGCATCTTTTATTCAGGAAAATTTCCAGTGATGAAAACAGTGTCTTCCCAGGCCAAAGAAGAAGAAAGAACAAAATGTGGCAGAAGTGCCCAGAGTGCCTTAAAGTGAAGAATCCAGAAACTGCATCTGTACGTGCTCTGGGAGAAATAAATATTCTGACCACTATGCGTGTTGCACCCTTCTCATTGCTCATATGCAAATTACTTAATATGATTTCGTAATTCATACGCGAAGTTTGACATTTTGAAATCCCCAGTCAGTCATGAGGAGTTTAGTAGTGTATTTATTGAAGTGTTTTTCTCCATAACTTAATGGAATTTATTTCTTTGTTTTCGCACTGGAAAAGCCCTTTTAAACATGCCTGCCTATCCCTTTACCAATGAAGTATACTTTGAGCAGTCAGTATGATCGATAAACCAACACCAAAGTCAACACTTTCTGTTTGCCCTTGTAAGAAGGTAGACTAGGGGCTTCAGGAGAGGTATTTTTTTAGGCGTTTGCAATACTGTTAACAAGTTATGTAAATTCTGGGGTTTTGTGCCAATCAGATCTTCCTCTGTTTTTCAATATCTTTGCTGCCTCTATTGCTGTGGAAAAAACAGTTAAAAATACAGAGGAAACATTTAACTGTAAAGAAGGGAAACAGCTGAAACAAAGCAAAGACCAAGTGCTGTCAAGTGGATAAGGCGGGGAAAATGCTTCTCTCTAACTTTCACAATACAATCTTGTACTTGTACTTGGGAAAGTGAAAGACAAGCTAAAAATAAACAGAAAAAAAAAAGATCTTTTATTTAGTATCCCTTGAAGTTACTCTACTACAAATAAATCGTAACCATCTGAAGCCTGGGAAGAACCTTAAAATTTGCAGATTGAACTCTCAAGCTTTCATAGGCTGCAGAGATCCACTGAAGTGCAGTGCATAGCCAAACGTACATCATATAATCCATTTCTTCTTTTGAGGAGACAGGTGGTGACTGTTATCATAATGGTCTGATCCAAGGATCTAATTAGAAGTTTACTAGACCTGAAGGAAACTAAAAGAGTTCAGCTCAGGCCCTTCGCTTCGGTAAGAATAGCAAACCTGGTCTTGGAGCTTAGGTCACATCAAATAACATGTTACAGATGACAATCTCTTGGTCCACTTAGAAAAAAGAATGCACCCATTTTTATGGATTATTATCACACACAATGACACTTCAAATTTGAGCAATAAACTAACAAAGAACTGGAGCATTTAATGTCTGGTTCAGATAACTTGACAGATATATCTTCTTGTCTCCTAAAATTTGTCCCTGATCATAGGATTATAGATTTACTTTTAAAACCTTTTTTTTTTTTTTAAAATGTGATTTTAATAATGATTCCTGCCTTTTACTCTCAGTTCCTACAGAATTGATGATAGTAAGAGCAAGCTGATCCTCTGGTTAGTACAGGCTCTCTTTTGACATCAACAGTGAGGTGACACTTGATTTAATAATTTACAAAAACACACTAACATTTGAAATAATTCTGTAATTTCACAATTGTCTTAATGACATCACAAAGCTCCTTTAGAAATATTGCCTAAGGCACAGTTCTACTAAGGAGAAGTGTAATTTTTGTATCCCACCAAACAGTGCAGACTGATTTTTTTGCTATGCATGACTCAGTCTTTTTCCTGTGTGACTATGTGGGAGTCTTGTGAAAAAGGGAACTTCACAGTGCGTCAGGGCATATTAAAATTATTAATGATATGAAGAGGAGTTCTTAAAATCAGCTTCCCAGTTTCTTACGGCATGCGGTACTTGAATGCACTTCAGCATCTCTTAAACTGTTGCAGACACTGAATCTGGTCCCCATGTGGCTATTTCTAATAACATGTGCAAGCTATGATTAAAGCACTGTAAACTTTATTCAGCTAGCTCATTTGTTTTTTAAACCGAATGTTTTATTATCATTCTTTTTCATTAAAATGTACACCCTTACCATACAAAGCATTAATTAAATCATAATGTATTTCAAAAAGTTTCCAGACTTCATGAGCTGTTAATTACATACAGCTCAGGCTTTGGTTACATAGCCTTTTAAGAGTTCCCATTCCCCTGAGCTTAGAGATCACAGCAGGTCACCCTGTTCAACCACAGTCTCATGCAACACTGAATACTGTTGCTATTTTCAGCGAAATCTCCCATTTCTTTGTAAGCTTAGTGGAGATACAGTTGGCTTGTAAAATGATCACGTGTTAGAAATACAAAAGAATTATTAAAATAGCAGTTAAAATAATTAAAATAGCAGTGCGTGCTTTCTGGAAATATTCTCTTCTGATACTTAAGTGCATTACTATTAGATAGCCAAAATAATTTTAAAAAGCAAATTCTATTTAAAAAATAAGTGACACAGAGCATTAGAAGGACTTCTAAAACCGTTAGTATGGTAGTGGTAAACTTGTACGTGCAATACCATAAGGAATAAATCTTATCAATTTCTAATAATAGGCAGGTTTTTTTTTTAACTCATTTATTTTAACTCTTTTTCATCAGCTCCCAGGGTTTCAGTCAAACAGGCAAGTGAGTTGAAGGGCAGCCTTGCATGTATCAGTTATAATTCAGGGCTTATTTTCACACAAAAAGATTCATCTGAAATACCTAAAAGTGGAATTTGAAGTCAGTTATGTTACCTTAAATCCCAATGTGTGATACCCTCATTCAGAATAAGTGATTTTAAACTGAGTAGAAAGGGATTGATGTGGTTTAGTTATTTATGTTTAAAAGTCTACGTGAATTTTGTCTTTACAAGTGTTCCTGTGTAAACACTTCTAAATGTTAGGAAGAGACCTCAGGATTTGGTTTTGGACTGTGTAGGGTCTGTACTAGCATTGGCACAGGACTCAAAATCACCCTGTTTGGGGAAGGGGGAATGGTTTGAGATTGTGCATGCATCTTGAACAGCTGTGCAGGATCCTGGTGATTTCTACTGGTTTTTATGACAGTTTGCACTCCCAAATTTTATTTCATTCTGTTTAGTGTACACTCCCATCAGCTTCCACTGAAGTTAACGCAGCCTCCAAGTCAACAAAGGCATTCATACTTACCCAAAGCTATGTTTGGCCACAGCATTTCTGAGATCCATCTCAAGGGAGCCTTCCAGAAATGAGAGATCTGGATCATACGATCCCATAGACAGGAAAAACACAAATTAACAAAAAAACACCAAACCAGAACTGGCATTGTCATCATTGCTGCTTGTGTAGGGTAGTTTGTGATTTTTTTTTTTTTTTAATGAAGCTGATGCTGGAATTTTTCACTGACAATGTATGGAAACCACACTGGTTCCTCTGGGTCATAACTATTATGTATAAGTTTTGGCTCTGCTGAGCAAGCTTACTTCTTTGGTCATAGGGAGTCCCTTGTGCCAAGGAGAATGGAGGAAATGCTGTGTACAAAAGTCTCCCCTGGGAAGCTGTGATGGTCACAGCAAGCATATTTGTGACACAAATCAAAGACAAGTCATGAAAACTGAAGTTGATACAACTTTCATCTTCTCACAGATACATGTTGTCATTACCACACTATCTTCACCACAGTGTACCACAATTTGCTTCCTTTTTACCTCCCTGCATACAATTCTTTGTTAAAATACTTGTACTATTATGTTCATTATTTTTCTTAATCTTTGTGTGTGTCTGCTTCATAGCAGGGATTCACTTTCTAGGTTTATTTAAACTCTTAATTGGCAAGGTGGAAAGGAATACAATCAAAGCAAAATATACTAGCTGTTTGAGGTAGCGTGGGAGTCCTCCTGTGTCAGCAGCCTACCTCTACTTTTTTCTACATGAGAAAAGGCTATTTTTATTAAGAAATATATTATATGCCTGCTGTTTGTCAGTCAGGTACAGTAAACGAAATATATGCCCTTAGTAGGCAGCAAATACGCCCTCTGTTTTGAAATCCCTGACCCACATTGGTTCATCTGCAGTCAGAGTAGTCTATGTTCAGAGTATTTGGTCTCCTTCAGAGAAGTTAACCCTAGCCTCCCTAGTAGAATATAGAGGAGGGTAGGAGACAATTTCCTGTCAGCACACTTACATGAGTGCCTATTGCTAGCCTCTGAATCAATTATATACCAGGGAAATGTTAATTACTGTTAATGTTTCTCACCCCATCTAAATATTATTTAGCCTCAATAGCCCACACCCTTCTCCTATAAGTTAGGAAAGAAAAGATGTGCTACATTTTTCTGCATTTTTCCACAACTCGCAATAGTTGCTCTTCAAATGATATTTCATAATTCTTGTTTTGTTCTCTTTTTAGAATAAGATTGATTTCATATAAAGGAGTCTAGATGCTAATGCAAAGGAGACCAAATTAGGGGAGGGGAGGTCTAATAGAAGCAAAACATCAAAACATCATCCCAGGCCTTCCTTTGATTTGGTGGTAGATTTTTAAGACATTTTTCTCTGAAGCCCTACAAGGGTTTCCAGCACATAATTTTTACACTGTAAAAGACAGAAGCTTCCAATAAATGCAAAATAGGCTTAGTGTGTAATGTGTATTTAGGCCAGTACTGTCAATGAAAGAGTATGTACATGGCTGTGAAGTTCCTTGTGCATTTCTGTTGAAACCAGGAATGGTGGCACCTACATTCCTCAGAAAGAATACTGGTTTTTTTTAAATCCATGGGTTTACTGATCTGCATCATGTTCCTGCCTCCTCGTCCTGTTCAGTTAAACCACACCCAGCCATTTCAATCCTTTTCAGTTTCTCAAACATTCTTGGACTTTTAAATATTAAGGGAAAGGCAGCTTTTTACTCTCACCATAGTAGCCTGTCTGGCTATGCTGAAGTACTCCTCTCCTTTCCTCCCTGTAATGACTGCGTGACAGGGACCGTGGTTACTCTGCTTTGAAATGACGTGCAGGGAATGGTGTGCTTCATGACCCTAAACCACACTTTCCCCCCTCTTTCAGAGTTCAGTAGGAAGGGGATCATGATAGGAGTTTAGAGATGAAATAAAGGACGGATACAAATGTCCTGTCACTGCCCTTATATAATTCAGCATAAGCAAGCCAGAGGGTAAATCAGATTATTTCTTATGTGGAGATGTCATCTATTTATTTCTGACAGATACGGCACATAGGCCTCCCTGCCCTGAGCTTCAAAGCTGACCTAGGGACACTGCCTCCAAGGAGAGGGCAGCTACGGTCAATTAGCTGGGTGCCAACTGGTAAAATTGTCTTTTAAAAAGTAATTGACTATGACATGAGACAGCAACTTACCTCTTCAAGTTTCTGGATGTCAAATAGGCAGTCAGGTGATTATTTTTCAAGATATATTTCACTGTAGCATCCAGCTAAGCCAAAATAACTCCGTGGAGATAATAAAATCACAGCAAAGATGCACTTTCTGTATTAAGTTGTAGGATATCAAAGAGTTCAGCTGTGGAAGTTGCTCCCACAGCACCCATGTGTCCCTGATGACTACGTGATACAAGTTAAATACAAGGAAAAAGCAGCACTTACGTTAAAATGAGAGAAACTCAGCCCCTGCACATTTATCATCCCATAGCGCCGACGTTCCCCCGTTGTACAGAGGATTAGAAAGCGGTCCCCCCATACACACACCCCACCCCTAGACCCACAGTTAAACAGGCCTGTAGTGGTGGTGTACGGGCAAGTTGCAAGGCAAATAAGCATGGTACTATGGGAAGGATCCTCGGGGAGCCCTATCAGCAGAAAAATTTTATCTTGCAATAGCTGGGTTACTGTGAATATAGCGGGAGCACGTAACTTTGTCTCAGTAACAAGAATCAGCTGATAGAGAAAAACATGCCTTTAAGCAACCTGCATGGACTTTCTTTCTCTGTTTCAGGGGCCTCGAATCTTACATGAGTACCCAGAGAGGTCTGTAATGCTTCTGATTCATGTGTGAGCTTGAGCTGTCCTGATCTCCTGGGCTGAAATACCATCAACCCAAGCACTGTGCTTTAATCCTCCAGCCCAAACATCCTCAAAACTAATTTGAAATGCACTGAAATGACTTTGTAATCTCTGGGAGCATAAATTTGAAAGCATGCTAAGAGCTGGCAAAGACGCAAACATGCTGACTCCATAGAGAACATTAATAGCATGTCTCAAGCACAATTGTGTCTGTGTCTCCTAAGTTTGCTTTTTGCTGTTAAGGTCATTAACTGAAATTAGGCCAAAAGAAGAGTGCTTGCAAGCAGCAAAACATAGCAGTTATCATATAAACTCTTTCTAAAAGCAAGTCAAGTGTTTCAAGTACGTCGACATCCTAATTAATGCCTGGTTTAAATGCATGATGTCTCCTCTCAGCTGAAAACTGTTGTTTCATTGCTGTAACCAAACAAAAGAAAATTAGTGGCATAATGGCATCAGGAACGTGACTTTTAAACAAAATGTATGTCCTCATAGGCTTGTTTTGCTCAGTGCTGCTTTAAGGAACACACTGCTCTTTCACAAGAAGTTCTGGGCAGGAAAATACATGTATTTGGGGGGCTTTTCCCCCAGAAGTGTTTTAACTATGGTTTGTCACCAGCACACTGTACGGCTCCACTGTGTTAGCAAGTAGCACCTTCCACAGGGGACACAGTCTGCCTTCCCTGCAAAAGGGTGCTTTGTTAGCATGAGGGCTCGATTGCTGGTAACTTCAAAGCCAAAGACACAGTAAGGAATCTGACACTTGATCCCCCTCCGCTATTCATGGTACCATGTTCTGACATCAGAAGAGGCACAGTACTAGCTTAAGTGGAGAGCGAAATCAACTTCCAAAAGTATAAATGGCATACAGTATTTTCATTCTAAATGATCTAGTGATGGGCTGGTTTTTTAAAAAAATTCCATTCAAATGAAAATTTCAGGAACACTGAATTTTAAGTTTTAAAAGTAACCAGCTTTACGACCTCTGCAGAGATGCCCAGATTCTTCCCTGACTTCATGCTTAAGCTGTGCTAACAATATTAGGACTGAATTCTTACTGCAGGTGTGGTTGAAAGCATCCTTAAAAGACTGTATCGGTAATTGCAGGTCTCAATATAACCTCTTTCAAAAAGACTTAAGTACAAGAGTATCTTACACATATTGTCCCATGCATTGTGGCATGTTCCTTCTCGTATAAAGTCATTCATCTGCTTAAGAGTTTCACATGTAGGATCTGAATGCCCATGACAATGCTGCAATGGATTTTACTTTTCTCACTGAGTCATCTGCAGTATTAATTGATTTTTTAAATTTTATAAGTATTAATTAAAGAACATTGGCCTTGTATTAACATATGGTTTTGGCTGCTGGTAGTTGACACAACAGGTGGGTATGCCAGTTTATGTTGCTGTTCTATATTAATAGCCTAGAAAGACATCATTCATGTTGGAAACTGCACAGACTTAAAACCAATTGCTATTTCAATTCTCGAGGAGATTCCATGAACACCCTGCATTTAGCAGTCAGCTAACAGACTCAGTATACCAGTTAATGGCTATAAAAAACTGAGAATGTAAGGTCATGAATTAGTGTTGATCTGGATTCACTTTGTCAAGTACAATAGTCTTATCATGATGCGAAACTGCTCACTGCATAATCAAGCTCTTAGCTTGGAAATCAAACTATTGATACTGTAAATGTTATTAAGAGTGCCTGTGAAATAAATAAATATTAAAAAAATTATGAAGCATCCAAAGTGCTGCATTTCATACAGTTCAGCAGAGATTTTTTTCTTTTTCCCCTCTCTTTTTCATGTGTTTACCAAACGATTACAAAACATATGCACTATTTTTGAGAAAAAATAACACAAGCCAAGCAGAAGGATCTATTCGTGATCAGAATGCAATGGCCTTCATTATTTTCCGGTTTGCTTGTAAGTGACTGATCGAGAGTTGGCAGATGGTGTTTTCTTTCACCCCTTCGCCTTCCTCTTATTTAATTACTCCAACGTAGTTTATGTGCTGGCTCTGTAGCGCCTAATAAGCATGTATATTTGTAAGATTGTCACTTCTATGATCTCCAAATTCAGCAATGCTTAATCTACCCTCACTCAAGTATATTAGACCAGGTATTTAAGCTTTATTCTTAAGACCACCCCGGCCTCTTGCACCTTATGTTGCTCTTGGTTGTGTCTTCATCAAATTAACAACCCAGGAAACTGTAGCACCTGTGGAAAATCTGTCTGGTAAGTAATGGATTATACTGTACTGTCCTTCCTAGCAGCAACAGCTGCTGTTAGCATTGGCTGCCTCACTAGTCTGTGAGGGGTCTCCTTGGACTGGTGGGGTAGTTTTCTAAGGGCTGATATATGGCAGGCAGGAAGAAAGTTTGCAGACACAGTGCTCTGAAGCTGTACGAAGATAACACTATCTCCCTTTGATACGGTTAATAAAACATGCTCTTATTCGTAAGTCGCAACCATGCCATTGCTATTTGCATAACAATCCTCTCTACTTCCTCAGTCTCTAATTTTGTTCCTCCTCCAAACATTCAAAACATACCCCGACAAGATCTAATGTGGGCCCTGACTCTTGTCTGATGACTCTTCTTTCCCCCCAAAGTCAGTTCTGTTTCAAAACGAAATATTTCTCACATCAAGTACCTCAGGAGCAAGCCTTTCTACGAGGAACTGGAGGTCCAGTCTTGGTGGATTTACACCCACTCACGACTCCTGAAAGCCCTTCCTGTTCCAGAGCCTGGTGGAGCACAGCTCAGGGGGCATCCCAGGGTGGAGGGACCCCTTTAGCAGAAAACCTCAACACAACGATTCACTCATGGTTGAGGAGTTTGAGATTAGGAAGACATGAGAGATGTGGGATAGAGTCAGGAAAGGAAGATTCCTCAGATGAGAACATATACAACTCCTAGGGCCTGTGTGGACTAGATACACAGTCACATCTCCCTTCTCCCCAGTCTGCTGCCTGCAATGCAATCTGGTGCAGCAGTTAGATGAAGAGGTTTTGTCTTCCCAAATTGCTTTTACTTTACCATTCTACCTTTTAATGGAAGTTCTGCAGGATCAGAAATTCAAATACAAGTTCATTTTAAAGCAATCAGCAAACATGGTTCTGACATATCTTTTTTCCCTCCCATTGCTAGGGAGAATTCAGAGCTAACACACCCACAGCACCTAAATTCCGAAGAAATGACGGTATTTGCTGAGTCATCTACTAGAGGACATCAGACGCAGCTAAACGGCAAGCCTTTACATTGAATCAAAATCAAGAGATCATTTTATTTACTTCTTAAATCTGTTTTAGCACTGATCGAAGTAGTCCAAGTGAATTTAGTGGTATAGAAACTGTAGAAAGATTTAATTGTGTGAAACAAATACAAATATTTGTTTCTAAGTGGCATGTGTTATTTATACCCACTACAAATGTCCAGCAGATAAAGTCTGCTCATTTCCATTTAAGATGCAGATTCCTGGGTTTAGCCAAGTTCCTCTAGCAACAGTATTTTAATCTATTCCAGGACATCTGAAATTCTGGAATATCTGGAAATTTATTCTGACTTGCAACTTAGAAGGCTGAGCATGACCTTAGTTTATTTTTCTCTTAAGGGAACTTTAGGCATCTCATGATTACTAGACAGAAAGACCAGGCTTTTCCTTTTTTTCCTTTCCCATCACTTCACACTACTTCTGACCTAAAGAACTATAAAGATGTTACTAATACAAGACCTAACTCCCATCCTTGTCAAATCAACAGATGTTCATTAAGCTGGATTTCTGGGTTGTTTCCTCCTCCACAGGAGTATCATGGCCCCATATAGTATCCATGATCTGGTTTGTGGTGGTGAAAGATGGAGTTCTAGGTTTCTTACCTGGTTTATTCATGATGCAGTCACTACAAGCCCATTGGATAAACATTTCACACAGTGGGTGTCAGGTTCAGCTCTAAGGACAGCATTATGCTGCATTAATCCAATGACTTTAGTATCTTTACTCCTGCTATCTTACAGCAATGTAACTGAGAGTGAATCAGGCTGACGATTTTGCGTATAGGTGATTCCATTATTTTTATGAGGCCCTGCAGGCTCTAATTCTTTGCACCATGTGGGAGCCTTCCATGAATACAGAGTGCCATCTGTGCTTGGGTCTCATTCCTTAAAGAAACATTTAGGTTTCTATTCATCCTTTCTGCATTCCTGGGGCTGAGCAGTGTGTGAGTGCGTTAGCCCTTCCTCCCTTGTGTCACCAGAGTTTATTGATCAGCCTCAGGACTGAAAACACAGCAGAGAACCCTGCTGTTTCCAGTAGCTGTTGCCTATCTTTTGAAGCAGAGATGAATGTTTGAGCCTTAATGTATTCTTTCAACATGAGAGCATTAACCTATTGTGAAAAATAAATGCAAGAGATTCTCAAACTGGGAGGAGAAAAGGCACTGGAGCATCAGAAAGCTTGCACACCGAGCCTTTTGCTTCAGCTCTTGTAGGCTGAGCCTCTTGTATCTCTGACTAATTCTCTCCCTGTTCACCACAGGAATACTAATTACCAGATGAAGCTCTTTGTTCAGCTAATGCTCTGATTGTTGTTTAGAATAGGAATTGTCTCTTGCAATGATTTACCCCTAAGGAAACTTAAAACCTTATTTCTGTGATTGGATCCAGAGAGCGCACAGTTACAAAGCTACACAAACTACCAAACCAGAATCACTGGGTCAAATAAATGGCTTGTTCAAATCCAGATACGTAACATTTCGCCTTACATCACGGGTGAGCTACAACAACATTAAGTGCCCTGCCTCAGTCTACTGTGACATGGAAACCACGAGACATCTGGAGTTTCAGTATGAATAAGAATCCAGAAGTTCGGATATGCATCACAGTCACGTTTTGCATCATCAGCACTAAACCACGGGATCCTAGAAAAGCTACTTGAAAACAAGAAACACTAAAACAGAAAAGCACAATCTTAATGGAGGTAGGCTTTTGAACAGAATAGGTCTTTGTGTTGCCTGTGGTTTGTTTTCTATCCCTTTAGCCTGCTCTTGAATCTAAAAATTTTAAAGAGGTCTCTCAGGTGCGTGGATGCATACCTATTCTGCAGCATGCTAAGGACAAGAGCACCTATTTGGGCATAAGTTCAGCTTCTTCAGCTTTTTCAGCAATTAAAATTTGTGACACTCAACCTGAACCCAAGACAAAGGGATCTGGACAGGCTGGATTGATGGGCCAAGGCCAAGTACCAGGTCCTGCACTTGGGCCACAACAACCTCATGCAATGTTACAGGCTTGGGGAGAGTGGCTGGAAAGCTGCACAGCAGAGAAGGACCTTGGGCTGCTGGCCGACAGCCGGCTGAATGTGAACCAGCAGTGTGCCCAGGTGGCCAAGAAGGACAATGCCATCCTGGCTTGTGTCAGCAATAGTGTGGCCAGCAGGAGGAGGGAAGTGATTGTCCCCCTGTACTCAGCACTGGTGAGGCCACACCTCGAATACTGTGTCCAGTTTTAGGACCCTCACTACAGGAAGGACATTGAGCATGTCCAGCAAAGGGCAACGAAGATGGTGAAAGGTTTTGAGAACAAGTTTTATGAGGAGCAGCTGAAGGAACTGGGAACTGGGGTTGTTTAGCTTGGAGAAAAGAAGGCTGAGGGAAGAACTTAGCACTCCCTACAACTACCAGAAAGGAGGTTGTAGCGAGGTGGGGGTTAGACTGTTCTCCCATATAACAAGTGATAGGACAAGAGGAAATGGCCTCAAGTTGTGCCAGGGTTGGATATTAGGAAAAATTTCTTTACAGAGAGGGTTGTGCAGCATTGGAACAGGCTGCCCAGAGAGGTGGTGGAGTCCCCATCCCTGGAGGTATTTAAAAGACATAGAGGTGTCGTGCTGAGGGTCATGGCTTAATGGTGACTAGGCAGTGCTGGGTTCATGGTTGGACATGATAATCTTAAAGGTCTCTTCCAACCAAAATAATTCTTTGATTCTGCAACATGCATTAGCAAAAGCACACAACAAGTGTATTCCTGGAGTAAAAAATAAAACAAAACAAAATAAAATAAACCAAACCAAAATAAAATAAAACAAAATATTTTTTTGAAGTTGTCCTAATTTCTCATGAGAAAAACACAAATAAGTATGTAAGAGGGAACAGATTAAAAGTAGAAGCGATATGTACCACTACAATCAGGTCAATAGACTGATGCCACACTATATGCAAGGATAAAACCAATACAGGAGAAAGTCACATAAGTAATTAAGAATTCAGAGACTTTTTTTCCAGAAGACACTTCCTGGGCATCTTCTATACCTTACAGAGGGGTCCATAGTGCATGCTCTGCTGGTTGCAATCCTAGGTGTGGTAGCTACCAAATGTCATCCAGTCATTAAGACTGATGTGGTCTAAAAGCAAGATTTCTTAAGATTGCTGATAGTATTAAATAAAACAAGATAAAAATGTTTATGAATATCCTGCTAATGTACCAGTTAGTGCATTTTAGAGCTAGTTACAGTATATAATAAAAAACCTACATATTTCTTTACAGAAATGTTTCCTTCCAAAACCTACCAAACCTTCAAACATTAGACTGATTTGATTTCCTTTTTCTTGACTTTTCAAAGCTTGGTAATACCTTTAAGTTTCTGTTATGTGTTCAGATTTCTTATGATATCACATAACGCCTGTGGTCTCATCCCGGATTTTCTCAGGGTGCAACTAACTATTCTCAGTTCATGGCTGTATCACCTTTGCCTCCTATTAAACGGTTGTGAATGTTGACTCTCGCAGCCACTCATTTCCAGGCATGAAACTGCATAGTCCTGCTGTGCTGTGGGAATGAAGGAGGTGGCTGTGGAAGGAGCCCTGTAAGGACAGCCGTCATTACACTTGTAAGTGCTTGCTGTCCCTGACCAAGCATCTTAGGGAATTCATTACTTTTAACAGTAATTCTGCTCTGGATGAAGTATGAATTACTGATTAATGAACACCAATCTGTTCCAATGACATCCTACACCCCATATGGCATATAAAAAATGCTCTTAAAAATAATTTGTAAAAAGAGTTGCTAAATCATAGTCCAACCCATGATTAAAGAAGGGCTTTTATCAGTAATCTCATGACTTATTACCATACTCAAAATAGTTTTTAAAGTGACTAACAAGGATTCAGATGCTTCTTTGGGAGACTGCCTCATTCCCCCAACATGGACTTAGCAATTTTCCCAGATATTCAGGGCAATTATTTCTTCCTTTGTAGTAGATGTTGGTATTGAGTCTAGCAAGAAGAATGATAGACAAGATACATTAAAAACGTTCTACGTAAGCCAAAAATTGCCTGTGCTGAATATATATTTTTAACGAATAAGGAGAAAGGTATTCTCTTAATACGTATCAATGATGACAGGAGCACATTAAATGTACTTCCTTTCAGTAACGCAGCTATGTCTTTGATAGCTTACAGAATAACTTTTTTCCACGTAATGCCTTTTTTCTCAGCAATGCCCAGGGCAATGTTATCGGCAGGCTATGGCACATGACAAAATAACAGCTGTTAGCGAGAGCGTTTCTACCTCAGCTATGCAAAGAGGAGGCAGGGAAACGAAGTAGCTGGGAGCTGTTTGAAGAGCTAGGGCATTCTACTGGGCACATCTGGAACACGGTATAGCCCTCCTGAGCCACGTCTAGATGGCACACAACCCCAAGGACTCTGACTGCCCGAGGCTCCTGATTGTCCAGGCTGGGGTCCTGATGTCTGTGTGCTGTTGCTCTCCTCTCTGCTTTCCAGTCCCCACCAAAGGAGCTGGGGCATGGTGAAAGGTGGGTTGGCTGTTACGAACTTCTCCTGACCTCACGATGGAGTTCAAAGAAAGCATGAACCTGGGGGTGGAAACTCAAAGTGCTCCTAGCTTTGCCAGTTCAGACATAGACGTAATGTCTTCCCTACATCATTATGCCCATGTCCTTAAGTTTATGGGGAATGGGGTTTTAAAACACTCAGAAAAATAATCAAGTATACAAAAAAGCCAGGGGTTCATGCAGTAAGTCGTGCCCTACACAATGGTTACGCTTGTTTTCAATGAAGAGGAGCAAATGTGACTGTTAGCAGAGACTGAGCCAGTTTTGCATAAGATATGGGTAAAGCGGGTTAAATTATCATGTAGACACGTATAGAGTATAAACCTTGTATACATTCAATCCTGCTCATGCCAAACTCCAGTTTCAAAAAAATGGAACGTAAGTGGAAATTCACATCTAGAAACTATTGGATGTTATAAACCAAATAAAGGGTAGAGTTTTATTGGGTAGCTTTCACTTATTTGTATACTAGAACTTATATTTTCGTTTATGGGCTGGTTGCATTTTTTCCCTTCTGAATTTTTCAAATAATACAGAGTCACTAAACTTACGAGTTTTCCTGTCATCCACAAATAGCCCTTAAAATCATAGATTGTTTTCTCTCTTTTCAGGATTTATTTTATTATAAAAAGTATATATTTGGTCATATACACATATATCATAAATGTTACTTTTTCCTATAATATTTGAAAGACTTTCAGGTGATATATAGATCATGTATGACTTACCCCAGACAGAAGACATAAGGTACTAATCAAAATTCAGCCCTGTTATTGCCTCTCCTTTTATTTCTGTCCACTATAGCGAAAAGCTTTGTATGCCCTTCCAGTAAAGCAGGCAAGGCTGGCTAGCAGTCAGTGTGACAGAAGGAAAGCAGTGCAGCAGAAAATTGGATAACAGGATAAAAAACACAAGGACCACGGGAAGCCCATCAAAACTGCCTCCTCTTGTCAAAAACCAGACAAGTGACAAGTACAAATATAAAGTATTATCCACAATTCAGTATTTCTAATGATATCACAATTACAATCCTGCTTCCTATAGGCAACCATTTAACATTTTAGGCTTGACCTTACAATAGCAAACCAAATGTGGTGTGACAAAACAAATCTGTGGAAGAATTGTTTGCAGTCAGACGGTGGACTATACAGTCCCAAACTAACTTTTTGTGTGTTTGTTTGTTATTTTCCCTTAGAAAAAAAAAAGTGTTTAAAGGGTATTATTCAGTCACTGAGGTAAAAAACATGTTAACTTAAGACCGTGTACATATTTGGTGAGCCCAGATAGTGCATCAGAAAGAGGCAGGCGATTTAAATTTTCTGCCAGCAGTTCAAGACTGTGGTTAATTCATTACTCACACATCTCTAGTTGGGTACTAATTTAAACTCATGTGTGTCATATTAATTGTAATCTTGTTTCAAAATGACAAGATAAATATCTCAAGGTACATAATACATTATGGACATAGGTCAAAACAAATGAGTGTCTAAAACAGATTAACACTAAATACATGCAATATGTCATGCTTGTAATTTAAGAAAGGATAAATTACATTAACATTTAACAGATTGTTCATTATATTTCATCTATGCTTGGGCTTAAATATACTAACAGATACTTTTCTGGTATGTAGGGTCCTCTTAAACAACTCACACAGAATATTTAAACTGCGTACTTGGGATACAGAAGCAGCAGTTCCCAGATGCTGTAAAGAACATGCTACAGGATAAACAAACCTGGCACATTGTTGCAGTCTCTGTGATTTATTCTCATGATTAGTAGGACTGTAAAAAAAAAAATTCAAACACGTTCCCTGCTTCTTTCCTCCTCTTACAAGGTTAGTTAAACATGATGGAGACCAGTGGTTAAATTTCAAAGCAGTCTTGGAGCTTTTCCTAACAACGAAAGCTTTGGGCTGCTGCATTGGTTCAGTCACCTGAGCAAATCACTGCCCTTACTGCACTTAGAGCTTCACAACAGCCAGTGTCGTGTGGGGGCAGCCAGCCCCCAGGCCATGCACCGCTACCAGTCCCCTCTAAATGCAAACCCTTTGCTAGGTTCAGGAATGGCCTAGAGAGTGCTCCTAGGTAAAAACTAACAGAGCTGTGTAAGGAAATGTGACTGCTCCTGTGGCTGTGGAATGTGACCTGCCAAGGACAGTTTATTCATGTTTCTATTGTCATAAACGTGTGTTAAAAGGAAAGGACATATCTCTATATTCACTAATATTCAGAAATGGGACCTTTTGTAAAAATCTGTACGTATGGTACACGTGTATCTGATATATGGATTCACCCTTTTTGCCACCTGCATAGGAAACATATTTTACATTCCCAACTTCAGCCTCTATCCAGTTTCCTGGTTTGATATTACCACTGAAATACTCTTTAAAATAACAATACATCTTTTTCTAGGGACTGTTCTCCTTAAATGCATTATTCAGTTACAAAGTTAATTCCAAAGCAACCTGGATAAGAAGAAATTATCAGACAAAAGAAGAAAGCAGAATACTTATTATATCACAGTAAATAAGTATTTAATAGAGTTGTAACTATATCTGCACTAATATTTCTATCTGCATTTGCTGTATTTCTCACTAAAAGCCATATATAGTTGAACTTTTGTACACTGTCAAAAGCAGGTATCATCCTATTGATTCTGTGAATCTGTCCATGTAGCTAAAATTAAGTAGAAAGCCTTAGCACAACTCATGTTTTAGCCAGTTTACTGAAAACAATAATAATCACATGTTGAAATCACTGATCATGCTGATTTTATCAGATAAACTGTTTGTTCTCCCCTTGTCGTGTAAGGATTCCACTGATAGAACGAATAATAATAAAAGGATTAACTTAATTCCAGATGACATTTTAATTCATTCAGTTTTAGTCACTCTGATAATGAAGCTATAACACTGCTTTCAGATAAAGAAAATCTGATGAGAATTATGTACTGAATGCAGGCTTTTCCATCATTAACTCACACTATCGTATATCCATCTGTTTCTACAGAAGACTGCAGTAGCCTCATACTCTTTAATTATGGCCATTTAAAGATAATGATTTAAATTCCATTGCTTTGCCATATAAATGTCATTCCATATATAAATAAGGTCAGCCACGTAGATATTTGTTTTCATATGTATGTAATCTAGATTTCATTTCGCTGTATTTCATCTCTCTCTTAAGGTATCATGATACTTCTCACCGCGCTTTACTATCCACGCTGACATTTGTCAGGATAGCAGCATTGTTAACACAGTTCATGATTCAGTCATCTCTTGCTGCTTCCAAACCTTTTTTTAAAAAAATCTACCAGTCTTCACGGAAGAAAACAGCAACAACTCTAACTGTGGGATAAAGGAAGAAAGGAAGCAGCAGAAATAGGTGGGATAAATCAGACTTCACTGCTTACTAATGTAGGTGTCAGAACACACGCATGAACAGCAGACTCTGCATTTTGCTCAGAGGTGAAAACAGAAGCAAAACTGAAGCTTTTGCTACTGCTATGTGTTAAACATGGGCCACTGGTATTCAATAAAATGGGCAGTTACCTCAGTGTTAACAAGGTCAATGGAATAGTGCCTCCTTCCTGACATCCGAAAGCCCTGGGTAACACAGCTGTGGGGATTACTCCGATTAGAAATACATTTGCTACATGTTTTGAGTGTAAGTAATCTTTGTAGACCTATTATTGTCTGGCTCGTGTGACATCTCATCTGGCTCCCTCAGGGAAAAGGTTTTCCAGTTCTTTTGATAGCTTACGGTTAGATTACCTCATGCTAGTAGTATCTGTCAGACATTACTGGCTGATGCTTTCAGGAAAGCTGTGACTAGACCACTATTCCTCATTCAAGCAGGTAGTATCAGACTGACAACACAGAATGACAGAAACACAGGCTGGAAGACCACATTTGGAATCAATAATGTGTAAGGCAGAGGGAGGGTCAGCACACGTAGGTAGGACTCTATGGATTATAAGATACAATAATTAAAAATCTTTCTAAAACTCAGTACTGGATTAAGCAGTCTGTAAATCTCTGAAAAAAGACATCACCAACGAGAGTAATTTTGTTTCTCAGTGTATTCCTTTCTACTTCTTTTGACTGATCTGAAATATTGTGGCATTATTTTTTGTCATATCGAGAGAATATTTATTCAATGAACTAAAACTTACAGTTGAATTCCATCTGACAAAATATTCTAAAATGTGCATGAAAAAACACTCATTAAAAAACACAGTACAGAAGTGCTCATGTGCCAGGCAGACATATATCTGTTATGGCATCAGGTTATGATCACTGAGATAAAATTCGTTTATGAACACAGTATGTGAGTTGATTAACGAGGTGGAGCTGTTGAACGACCTCCAAAGGTCCTTTCCAAAGAGAATTATTTTATGAATATTGATACCAAATTACTTTTGTGAAGATTCCTACATCACTGGAACTGCAGAAGGAGCAAATCTGAGGCAAAACTGTGATCCAAAGAGTACCCTCCAGGGAGTCATAGTAGAAATGACAGTAAAATTTAATGTTTTCAGTTTTTTAGGCAGGAGCAAAAGCATCTCCTTTGCATGTCTAGGGAAGTTAGAACACAATGGAATGCAGTATTGCCAGTAAGCGTTCAGAGAAAGGGAAAGATGGCCGGCAGAAGTCTTTCACGAACAATTCCTTCCCATGTTCTCCTGTTGGATAGTGAGATATATGGAAACAAAACCTGTGCAGATTGTTTTATTACTTCAAAAATATGTTTTCAATCAAATATCTCATGTTATAAGTGATACTTCATTTCAAGGGCGTCTGCTCCCTCATTATTGCTGTAAGGGCTTGAAAGAAAGTGCAACAAAAGATCAACATTGTCTTTAGTCTACAGAGGGCAATTTTTTGCCATTTTTAAAATAATTTTTGTTTGGAAACCTCAAAATTTTGAGTCAAGTACCTTTCTCAAACCTTATAAAATAAATGGAGATTACATATTGGCAAAGAGATCTGGGTCAGAGACATTTTTAGCAGTGATAATGGCAACACATGCAACTTTTTTTCCGCAGGAAATTCTTAGATCTTGACATTTTGAAGGCAGTGAATCTCTATTTGTTCGTTTTAGGAGGATTTTGATCTACACTGAGCAGATGCTAAAACAGATGGACACTGTCTTTTGAAAAAGTGGGAAAAATATCTGATTAGAAAATGTTGTGCTATTGTTTCTTCTTATTTTCCAGATGAAAGGACTTTTCTTTATGGCATAATTTAAAGAAAGTAAGAATGCTGACAATATTTTAGTCAATACTACATAAGCAGCTAGGTCTTGGCCCTCCTCCACTGCACCTTTTCTAGAGTGATCTCATGTTGGGTAGCCCCAGCCTCCATGTTCCCCTGGGGAAGCGTATTTCAGGGTGACAAGAATCACAGTGGACTGTAGCTGGAGTCGGAGCAATCTCAAACAGGGAGGAAGCACTACGGAGACAGTGAAATTTGCTCTGACTGGGGATAATGGCAACAAGTTGGCAGGCTCTGTTTCCTATATTTTCCTTTATTTGTTTGTTATATTGTTCTTTTACTGCCTGGGCTAAATGTCTTTGTGGGAACCCAGTGGGACTGGGAGAGGGAAAAATGAAGAGATGCTACGCCTCACTTCTTGATTAACTTTCCTGACTAGTGCTTGCCCAGGGGCTGGAGGTGCTGTTGCTCTTCATAAAAGCCTCCCTAAAGATCCCACACGCCCTTCCTATTGGCCCTGCCAATTTTGTTCATCATTCAAAACTGGGGCACAGGAACATCTTTGTCGCTTGCATGTAGCTGTTTCATCTCCAAATTCAATCAGCTTGAAAGCAAATTTATGTTGGTGAGTAGTCTAACTTGTATCATCGCCAAAAGAGTCTCCTAATATTGAAGCTGTAAGACAGAGATCTGCACATGGAGGGTTTACGCTCTGTGAACAGAGCGCAAGGCAGGGGGAAGGGGAATTTGGTAACTGATTGAGTTCTGATCTTTCTTCTTCTATAGATGACTCATCTCTTCATGTTTTGTCTGTAAATCAGATAATGGGCTGTTCAACAAACAAGGCAATTTTTCTCAGGCTCCTCAGTAACATTTGCTGATGTATCAGCTGATGGGAGAATTCTCTGGTCTGTTTACTCCATCACACAAACCTGCCTTTCCTTTTAAGAGCAGTTCTTTCTATTGTTCTCTGTTCCTCTGTGGTTCGATTTCTACCCCTTGCTTCCAAACAATGTGAGAAACAATTGCAAACAGTTAGAATCAGAGTCCTATGAATATGTGCTTGATTGACCAAATTGGAAAAAAATTAGTTTTAAGACAAGCTGGAATAAAGCCCTGAAAATTCAATTTTATATACAGTGAAATACTTCACTCACCTCTAAACAAAATATTTTTTTAATATTTTTTGGTATCGACAAGTTAACAGGAAAGTATTTTTGCATAGAAATTCAGTAGTGGAAGAGCTTTGCTTTTAAATTTTGCAGCAAGATGTTTTCAGCATTGGATGATTTGGGTGTTCTGTTTTTCTTCACTGAAAACAATCAAAATTAATTCAGGAAACTGTTCGACTCTTGTTGAACTTGTTCAACTCAAATTGGCAATTTGGGGTGAAAAACATTCACCCATCTCCTGTTTGAAATAAGTTTCTTTATGATGATGATTTAGAGTAAACGTGAAAAATTTCCTTTCGGTCCCAGTTTGTCCTTTGGCAATGTGGAAGCATGCTGTGGGTAGACTCTTCTGATGATTTTTTGCAACAAACCTGATACATATCTGGAGTATGCCGTCTGGTGGCCTTATAGCTTGTATGAAGTGAAATGCCTGAACTTGTACAAATGTGAAATTTTGGTCTAACTGAAATTGCATCAATTGCAATATAAGCCGGATGTTAAACTGCTCATAAAGTTTCTGCATGAACTGTTTAAAAACTTAATCAAAAAAAGGGACAGCTTTTTTTTTTGCCACACAATCAGTTTGCTAAATCCATTTAAAACAATGGTGAACTCACAATAAACAGACCACACATGAGAATACTGATGCAACAAAGTTATTTCCTGGCAACAATATGATCATGTTATGACATAACAGTGTCAGCTGAAGACTGAGAAGAAGTTCTAGCCTCTTTAGAGCAATGATATTTTATGCCAGTTTGGAAATAGATCAAAGAAACTAACTATCATGTTAAGTCACGTAACACTATTCAATGGAATCAGAGTCTACCTTAGAATTTATGCCTTTTTCTTCTTACATTTAATTCTGTACAGAAATAGGAAATAACCACTTTTTCTTTTCTACAGTGATGCGTATCCACAAGTATTTAATATTTTTCTTTCAGGATAAGTTGTATTCCCCATGCTCCTATTCTCACATAAAAATTACATGGAAAAATTAGTGTGCCTCCTAACATATTTTTATGTTGAGATAACCAATTGCAACTTTTTAACACTTCCATTAGGCTGAAAATATTCTTAATATCTTTAACCTTATCCTTATCACCTTTGCCTCAGTATGCTCCTTCTCTTTTTTTTTTTTTTTGGATTATATGCTCCAGCTAAATCCTTAATTTGATTTAAGAATCATAGCAGTGGCCTCACTCTACACTGTTTATACTGTATATAAATTAAGAAGAAAGCATATTAGTGTATCAAACTGTTGTTCTATCTCAGAATGAAGACCTAGATCGGCAGATCAATAACTATTAGATTTCACAACACTTATCTTCTTCACAGTTATGCTTGTATCATTTTGAAACAATGCACCTCCCTCCCTTTTTTCTTTCTTTCTGTGTGAACAGTTTCTTTCATGTGAGTAACAGAAAAAATACGCACCCAAGAACTGAAAAAAGCCAAGAACAAACTACTGCAGCTAAAATAATGCACCAAGAGGCAGTTGAAACAGCATTTGATCTCCTTCAGCACAGGTCCCTGCAACTCCCACCCATATCACTCTTCAAACAGCTGTGGGTTATTAGAAAGGATCTTGAACTGAACCAAAGAGCCATTCTTAGGGGCATTTCTTATCACAGAACTCTTAATGAAGACATGATGTTGCTGGAGAAATACTTAATACAAAGGAACGATGTTTCACTGCTGCTTGGTGGGTGACGTAAGCTACCAAGAGTTCTGTCTCTTATCCATGTCCTGTTGAAAAGTTGATTTTCCGTCTCCACCTTCTTGCAGTCCCTTGAGACTAACAAACAAGAATCTTTGCACATAATTATTGGGTTTATGGAATCTTTTAAAATACAATTAGAGTAAAGCAGATAAAACAAAATTATTAACCTTTTAAAAAATTTAAGAATTTCATGAATAATTAAAAATACAAATATTAATTATCTCAGGAAAGGAAAAAAATGCCTCTTGAACAATTGTGGAATGGCACTGTTAATTCATCAAATACTGCTAAATGAAATGAGTGTGTGGTAAATGTCTAAATTAATTCTCAACATCCTTGAAAAACTACTTTTGCCAGAGGGCTAAAGTTCTGTGTTCAGTAGCATAGTAGGCACAAGGTCGTAAGTTAGTGAGTTTTAAATCTTCACAGAAAATCAGTGTGAGTCCTGCAGGATTGAAAAAGTGAAAATATGGGGCTTTAATTTTGTGCTCTTGTGAATGTTTAGTTGTAAAGCACATTCTCTTTGGTCAATGCCTTAAGATCCATTAAGAAAGTATTCTGGAATCAGGCATTGGTAATGACATCTGCTCCAAGACAGCAACGAAGGAAATGAAAATGGAGTGAAAAGAAAACTGCTTGCCACAGAAAACATGCAGTGCCAGTTATTTATAAAGCAAGAAAACCTCCCAAGTTGATCCCAAACTTCATCGTTCTAGTCTATCAATATGAAGCTGTAAAGAAAAAAAAAATTACATTTTTCCTTGCAGTGTACAAAGAGTTTCCAGTTCTACTGTGCAGAGCAAAAGGGTATATCACGTTTTGATAGTCTGAGGTACTGAGTCATGAGAAAGTATATAAATATTTATACATGTGAGTCATTACTAGAGAGCAGATACTTTCAGTGAGATATTTTCCAACTGGGAACCAAACAGCATCAAGTATTAATGTTCAAAATCATGTTTTGCAATCAAAACCCAATGAAAGAGGAAAAACATATCAGGTCTATACTGGAATAAAATACACAGTTGTTTTTTAAAGTCTCAGCATCAACTTAATCAACCGTGAGTGCCTATCTGGAACCGTACTTTGCACAAATACTGAAATGTGTATGAGTGATATATAATAGGGTCATATTTTGTATGAAGTTTTAATGAAGAGATTCAGCTAGAAAATAAATGGCTGTCAGGGAAGAAAAGAAAACAACAGGTAAATATGTATCCTTAGTAGGAAAAAGAGAAGCTTTAATCCACAACAGCTGCTGTTACTCTATCTTTATTTATAAAGGAAACTAAAATTCTGAAAGTGCTTTAAAAGCTGGGATTCTCACCCTGAGGAATACCACAGCATGACAAGCTGCACCCTACAGACAGATCTCAGGGATACATTACTTGGTGCAGAAATAATTTAAAAAATAAAATAAAGCTCTGCTCTTTCAGAAAACCAGCACTCTGTGGTTTTATATGCCAGCCTTTGCATTGTCAGAGGAGGCTTAAGAAGCAGTTAGGTTACCTAGACAGAGACCCAGAAGTTCATCAGCTGATGCTTACTTATGTAAACTGGCATGTAAAAGAAAAACAGACAAACTGGGGTGTGTAGATAAGCATCTTGTCACAATTTACATTCTGCAAAACCTGCATTTAAAATTACTGGTTTACCCTAAAGCCTGGACTGCAACAACTGATTCTCGAAGGCTAAAGTACAGGAGACAGTTGAACATTTCTGCAGATCACAGTAGAATTTGTTAAAGGCTAAAATGCACTGTCCTGGTTTCGGCTGGGATAGAGCTAGTTTTTTTCCTTCATCTTCTTAGTAGTTTGCTCCTTAGTAGTGCATCTTTTGCAATCCTGTAAAAACTTCCTTGTTATTATCATTAATATTTGTATTGTTGTCTTGCTAAAACTGTTCGCAATTTCACAATTTTCTTAGCTTCAAGAAATCAGAGACCAGTGGGTTTTGAATGGTAGAAAAATAGCCTTTACAAAATCCTCTATTTCATTACATGGGACCTGTTTCGCTAGGACAAACAGAGCATGTCAAGTGGAGTAAGTGGAAGAAGGTTTTAAGCTTTGTCTGGGACAAATTTTGCTGAGCAGGAGTAGCTGGCTTTAGCGTTTCATTTGTGCCAGTGTAGTTAGTATCTGATCCGATTTGGATGGAAAGTGTCTTTTCCAAATGTTCAGCAGATGGAAGGGTGGTGAGTAGTCACAAGAAATGGGTTATTTCTGTTACAATAAATTGCTCGGAAAACCAGGTATTCCTCCACTGCCGCTGACAGATACCGTCATAGCACAGTGTCTGCAAATCAGGTAGACCACTGTCAACCCAATTGTAAGGTCTCTCCCTCTGGATACTACTGCTTCTTTGTAAAAAACGGTTGCTTTCCAAAAGCTCCGCACATTTCTCATGCTCAGAGCTATGGTTACGTTGTAAGGAGTTCGCCTGGCACGTTCTGCTATCCCTTCAAGAGCAGGGTACAGCTCATTGGTTTGACCTGGAGACTTTGCCACTGTAAGGATTCTTACGTATTCAGGCCCTTCTCTATTTCGCTGTTATGTTGGAAATTTCTTGTATGAAGGAAAAATTTCATAGCACTGTTGCTGCTGCTTTTACTGTTAAAAATAAAAGGTACCAAGGGGAAAGCAACAGAATCAGTATCTTTTTCTTTTCCATACAACCACTTGTAATTCTCTTGGCATGAGAGCTGCCAGACGCTTTGACTCATGCAGTCAGAGCTAATATACCAGTGTAAAAATAAGAGATATTGAGACAGCAGGAACTGTTCCAAAAAAAGCAGTCTGATCTTCACACAGCTTCTTTTCTCCTTTCTTCTACTTGGCATGCTGTATTTTGCAGCTCATTAGTTATCGTATGTTCACTTTGCTCTCTGATTCTCATGATAAATACCTCCGGTAAAGAAGAGCACAGCTCAGAGAATATGCCTCCCCATTTTGGGCACACTAAAGAAACTACTTTTAACCCCATCATCCTTAGTCCCAGATTGTAGTTGTCTTTGAGGTCCCCATTTTATATTCCAGCTGATGTTGCTTGTTGAAAAAAAAAAGAAGAAAAAGAAAAGAAATATTATAGCAATAATATAATCAGCTTAAGCTGGTAAGCATGACACTATTTCCTGGGTCTAGGCCATAGCCCTAACATTGTTTTATACATGCAGTGACAAACGTGGCAAAGGCAATAAGGTTGGAACATTGATTTAACTCTCAAGTTTTTCAGCTCCTGTAGAGTGCTCAGTTTCATGGCTTTTCTTTTTTCCAATTGTATATAGAGGAAATTCTCAAAGGTGATTCAGAAACATCAGATCCAAGCTTCTGATTTCTTCTCAGCTGAACAGGTAGAAGTTTTATGATTTTTGAATTTTCATTTTTACATTAATTGAAAACTTTCTTATGCGGTATTTGAGTGGAGCTCTATATTTGTTGCAATTTTAGCATGATGCCCCCTGTTACAGCAAGGTGATTTGTGCCCTAGCACATATCAGACATTGGAAACTTTCTGATGCTGAAAGCACTGTTGCCACTGTGGCATCCAAGTGAAGCCGAGGACGGATGTAAGCATAGCTTGGAGAGCAGCACTGAAGGTGCAGTGTGGTCTTACAAAGCTTCCTCACTGCTTTTGTTTTGCGAAAATCATCACTGGATGACACAATTATACTACAGGCTTAGATTGTAACAAGAAAGTATTTTGAAGGGCTAAATGTGCGCTACGGCCATTTTGCTATCCTCCGGCTGTCTTATGGACAGCCTCTCATCTCATTAGGTTCGCTTATTCTTCAGGTCCAGCTAGGGAGTTTCTCAGTGTTTAAAACTAAAGTAGTGTCCAACTGTATATGCCCATGGATTTGGAGAGCAGAAGAACAAGTCCGAACCTTCCAAGATATATACTCTGATCTCGAGAAGGCACAGAAGATTGTTTTTGAACTCCTGTGGGGCAACTGCTTTTTCTATGTGTGCATGTTTGTCTTAATATGTAGTCACAAATGTATCTGTATTTAAGCCAGTCCTTAAAACACCATGGGAATTGGATTGAGACCAGTTCCCACAGACTCAATACAAATGGAAAATTAGGAACTGGGAAGAAATCCAATAAATATGAATTATGCTTCATCACTTCCTCCGATTTCCTTTTACAAAGAGCCAGAGATGATGATGCCATTCTGAAGATTTGAGTCAAGCACTCAAGTGAAGCTATCTTTTCTTCTGTCTCTGTATCGTTATTATTGCTAGTTTTTATGAAAATTTTACAATAGTAATGCAATATGGACAATTATAGAAAATAATATTTATTTCAGTATTACTATAATACTTGCCTTAGTAAAATGCACAGGAAAACTTGCAGACCTTAAGTTGTCCAGAAGCATTTTCTCTGTTGCTGTTGTTCAGCGGTTCTCTTGTACCCTGAAGTGCAAGCATAAAGATTAATATTCTTGCCAAAATTCTTGGATATTATGATTCTTCACATGACATTTTTACCTATTCATAGAAATAGCTTATCCCAAACCTTGTCCATCACCTCATCTTCATGATATCATATGTAAACAAGATCCATTGACAACGCTGTTTTGCATGAGAACATTTCTCAAACATGAAGTGGTTTGTAGTCTGCCAGAGGACTGTTTCGGTCACAAATACAGAGCCTCAGGAGCAGTTTACGCAGCAGAGGTGAGGAGAACACTGGCTTTGAACCAGTTCAGCAGCCTGCAGCACCTTGTGCACCAGCGTTTGCCTTCTCACTTACATGCAGGAGGCTGTATTTCTCTTCAGATCAGGCTGCGAAGGACATTGTACTTTCAAAGCTATCTGACAAAGAAAATTATTCAAATGTACAAAACCCTTTTGAAACGTCTTCTCCTGTTATGGGAAAATATTAATTTAATGCTTTAATTATAAGCTGGAGATACAGTTAACTAACAGGAATCTGAAATAAAACATAGTTAAGTGTCTAACAACTGCTTTTACCCAAAAAGCTATTGTCTACTTTCAGAGCCAAGAGCAATCGGAAATCTGGTTTTATCTTACTCCTTTTAGAAACAGTGTCCTGACATCATGATGACCTGTTCAGTAGATGGTTTATTGTAATGACTGAATGAAAGAAAGCATGCGTATTGTCTATCTGAGCAAAATATCTAAACCCTAGTGGTAATCATCTTTTAGTCGTCCTTGTGATTCTCCAGATATTAATGATTAAACTTCAAAGTCTACCAGTAGCTGTGACACTTTTATGATACCCCAAGGCTTATACTTGGGTGTGAAGCTCAGAGTGTTAATGGGAACATGAGAGAAAGAATTTGGCATGATGTCTTACCATGGAATTTGACTCTATGTAAACTCCCTATGATAAGGCCCATTTTAATCTGAATCTAGAATGAAAATAATCTTTCATCTGTTTTCTTAGTAACATACTTGGTTCTTGTACAAATACCAAATGTTTTAATGAGTTTCCTCATTTTTATGAGCCTTTTTACTTCTTATTCTGAAGCTTTGTTGAGACAAACCTCAGAACAGTGAAGAAATCCCTAGTTTCAAATATCATCACATAAACTGAATGACTGGTGTTAAACCTTTTGTACCTAGTGATCCTATGGAGAATAATTGTTCCAGGATCTGATGCTGAAATAGAATCTTTGGGGCCTGTACTCCAAGGACAGGGTAATATTGGAAGTGTAATATTGGAGGTGTAATATCCAAGTGTAACTACTGACAGCTTCTCATCTGAAACGTGCCTGATGTTGGAATTCCATAGTGCTCTCCTATTTTTGGTTTGTCTGTTTCCATTAACAAAATTAAAAGACCTCCAGGCATTGTATGTTTTTTTAATAACAGATAACTGTTATAAAGGATTTGCCATTGTAATCTGAAAATATTCCTAGATTTTCTTCTAGAATTTCCCTAGAATCACTCATATCTTCAGAAAAAAACATAGGCAGAATATACAGAAGATCTGTAAAAGCTCTGCCATCGAGCTTTTATCTTTTAGCCAAAATTTATCTGTCTCTTGTTAAAGCCTCTATTGCACCAGCATTTTGGAAGATACCAATCTCTAGCATAAGCAGGATCATATTAGAAGATCATTGTTCAACTTTTAACTTACCTGGAAACACTGAAGTGCTTTACCAGTAAGGGAACATAGTCTTAATGTGTTTCCTACAGACATTATTAGCAAGTAAACACAGCAGAGCGAGAGTTTTTTAATGTTGTGTCTTTACAGCATAAGCAGAGTCCAGGCATTTGCATGCGTGCTCACAGAAGCCTAGTATAAGATCCCTAGCTGGGAAGATGACAGGTAGCTTCCAGCACAGATCCAAAAAACTACCATGAAATGGGTTTCAGGCAGTC